>NC_034412.1:52646974-52651367 GCF_002078875.1 Numida meleagris
CTATACGCTGTGGTATACACATGATAAAGTTCTCAGACATTTTGGGGAAGTCAGAAATATTTCTAAAACACACTTTTCACAATTTTAAACACCCGCTGCAACATTCAGCATCATTTTAAGAACTCAAAAAAGTTCATTCTTGAAATGTTCTCCCCATCCAGACAATTTAGTGTCATTTCACACAACACTGTCATGGGGAAACGCACTTTGAGGAAAGCAGTACAAGAAACATGGCCAGATCCCATCCATCGTAGATCTCAACAACAACTCCCAAAACATCAGTTTATACGTACAAGAACTTAATGAACCATACAGTGATCACTTACAGAGACTGGAACTAGAGCTGGCAAAGCAGAAAGGAGGGAAATATGACTGTTATTTAGCCATAATGGATGAAGAGTGAGCACAGAAGAACTGCAGAGACAGTTCTGCATTTCCCCTGCTGCAGTAGCTATTTGTTCAGAATAAAGGTTACTGCCATTCATTTGAACAAAATGGGCATTTTATATATCTTAACTGTCGGGCAAGATGCAGCTGAACAGTGCTTTTGTTGAGCATGATAAAAGGCATGAGAAATGTAGGAAAAGGGAGGGCTATTTAGTGTAAACTACGTAACCTCTTGAAATATTTCATTCTCTCAGTATAGTATCAGCTTGCTTTTAGAATAACCATGGTATTTTGACCTAAAAAAATCCTGCCATGCAGACAATCCCAAACTTTTATTACCTTCTAATTGAAAAAGTACATGCCTGGACTGCCAAGAGCTTTCTTCAGACACCTTACTACTCTGACTAAATAAAAATATTCTCATCTGTCTGTGGGGGCATCAGTGTATTACATAGAGACCGATTTCATGAGTACATCCTGCTTTTGAATCTGATTTGTTCTTGCTCTAGATGCAGCACATCTATGCTCAAATTCTTAAACTATGAAAACATGCTAAGCTATATGGAAACAGTACAGCCTAGTTCTAAACATGAAGTTATAGCAAATAAAAAAGCTGTTTTGTGATCCAGATTCTTCACAATCACTTCTCACAAACAGAAAGAAAAGTTTTTGAAAATGAAAACAAAAATGGGTTTCAAAATGGGATGACTCTGGGTATTGATCATAGCAGTTTAGTTGCCTACAGAGTTTCACTATTTTGCTTCTAAGTTTTGTACTTCACATTTTGAACTGAATACCCAGGGCAGACTGCTTTCTTCACCATTACAGAGAAGTATTATTATCTCTTACGTCCTAATTTCTTTTTAAGATACTGTGACCAAGTAACTTCACAATTGTAAAACAACAAAATAAAGTAGTTCAGCTAGTTATACTCTAGGTCCCTCATGCATTTGTAGTTGCATGATTTTTTATTGTGTGTTCTTTTATAACATGATAGTTATATGAATAAATACCACGGCCAGAATTCCATGAAAAATATATTACTGCGAACAATTTTCCATAAACTACAGTTCCTCAGTGAAAAGCCTGTAAACTTGCTTGAATGCTTCTTATGCATATATTTTGCTTCAACATATATCCAGTAATCAAATCATTCAAGCTTTGGGCAAATAACCAGCAAGGGAAATTTTAGACTACAGAGTTACATTTTCTCCAAGTTTAAGTGAGTGAAAGCTGGGTTTCAAAATTAAAAATTTCAGGTAATCTTAGCAAAGGAAGATACTGAAAGCAATGTCTTCAGCAAGATTTCTAATGCTCTGTATTCATTTGCAAACAAATTAGTTTGGAGTTTGGTATAAGTTAGTACTTATACCCTCCTGAATATTTGCAATATTTCTTAGCGAAGTGTTTTAGGAAAGAAGACAAACCAGAGCTGGATTTTTTTTGTTTGTTTGTTTTCTAAACTGGAAAATCTCAAAGAAGAACAATATTCTCACCACTCTGAGAATTCTTCACCACCACTTAGTGTCTAAAATTGAAGAAAGCATGAATTAAAGGCACAGGTTTTATGTTACACTGCAGACTGAGGCTAGTATCTCCAGAACTTTCTTTTATTCTACACAGTAGGAACACATACATTTCACATGTGCTGGGATTGCTGTTCCCTGTGTTAAAAGTATAAATAAATAATGATAGAACACAGCTCCCTGGCAGCCTGTGTAAACAAGCAGAGCCTACTTCTATCACTGGATTAGATCAACATTAACCTGTGTCCACCCGCTTGATCCTCAGATAGGGGAGGGGGGAAAAAAAAAAAAATCAGAAAAATCTTACATTGTTTCTTAAGTTAGGCAATATCACTATGCTGCGCTTACCCTCATCTTCCCTAAGAATCCCTGAGAGAATGGAAGTGGCAGGACTGATCGCAAACCTGGAAAAACACTTTCTCAAAATTATTCTCAACCACTACAATAGCCACTACAAACCACCAAGTCATCAATGAACTTTGCTTCCCAGTCCTCAGTCTATAAATGAACCTTGCTTTCAGCTCCAAGGCGGTGTTGTTCCTTAAAAAAAAGCTTTGACTTGGAAACTTGTGAAAGGTTTTTTGAAAATCCAAATACATGATATCCACATGCTTACTAGGATCCTCACTGCAACTCATTCTGTGCCTTACAAATAGCTCCCATGGAATAAAAGGCATGCCTGGATATTTGGATCTGCCCAGGAACAGAGGCTTTCATATCAGGAGACAGACTTGGCAGTTCTGAAACAAAGCAATGCGATGCAGAAGTACTATCATTTTCAGAGCACTGTCAGCAATAAAATTTAATACTCCCACGTAGCCATGACATAAGAGTCAAAGCTGAGTTTTTGTGATTTCTAATCATTTAATTAAGCTTCTGGAATAAAAGGAGGACTTTTATTTAAAATAAGTCTCAAAGATCTACTCACTAATTCTCACTGCAAGTTAGAAATAACCAAACTATAAATATATCAACACTTGTATGGAAATCTATGCCCAATTTCTGGGACTACTACCACAGCATGAATGCTTCACACCTATGGATGAAGCCTCTTCAGATCAGTAGGATGTTTTTCTCAGTAACAAAAGATCAGAAATTGCCCGTTAAAACATAAAGCTGTTAAATAAGATCAAAATATCTTAATATGTAATGTTCAAACAGAGAATGAACTGAAGAAAACAATCAGAACCTTGGATATTTGCTTAACATTACCAGTGCCAGAACAAAAATAGATATCTGTGAAAGAGTTCTGATGCAACTTAAAATGTGATCTTTTAAAGCACTGACTGAAACCGGAATCTTTAAAACAAACACAATAACAGAAACAAAACATATACAAAATGTCAAGCTAAATACTACATCCATCAATACTGGTTTTATTCAGAGTAAAAATCTCTCCTTCCTATAGAATATTACCTTTTTTAAAAAATAAAAAAAGCATTGTGTCTAAAATAATAGTCAAAAATCAGTCATCTCCCAACCAATATTACAGAAGCTACTTGATAGCACATACTCAAGTTTTTCTAGGCTCACCAAATCAAAATCAGCTAATACTTAATAGTCCAAATACAGTTTGGAAGAGATGGTCAGGCTAGAATTTTCTAAGGAAATAAAACAAGATGAAATGAAATGCTGGGGTTTAACCCTGCAGGCAGCTAAGCACCACACAGCCATTCGCTCACTCCTCCACAAGTGAGGAGTAATAATTCCTCTCTGGCAGGTCAGTGTGAGAAGATGAAAAGTCCTTAACTCTGTGTCAACAGTGCTCAACTACTCAAACATCAACGTGTTATCAAAATTATTTTTCTCTAAAATCAAAAACATGGCACCATACCAGCCACTATGAAGAAAATTAACTCTATCCCAGTTGATACCAGCACATGAAGAACTCACAAGTCTCCTGTTCTCCCACTTAGCACCTGGCAATCTGACATCATGCATCCCTTCTTTTCTCCAGAACCACCCATATCAAGTCAACATTCAATCTATCCCTACCAAGCAGCATTTACTAACACTCCCACTCAAAAACAATTCTCTACAAAACAGCAGATTTAAGGGCTAGAGCCCCATAAGTTAAAGATTACATTTCCAGAAAGCACCTCTGAAATTGAGTGGACTGAGTTTTATCACTTGTGAACTGCATCCCTCAATCTGAGCTTTTAAAAGCTGACCAATAAAAATACAGGGTAAAAATCCCACTAAGTGTTTGAGTTTAAAACACTTCACTCAATGTGCAGCACCTCAGTCCACTGAATTTGACAGTCTGTCTTGGAAACAATGCTTTATTGATATATTTATTCATTCTCACATTCCATTAGTGGCCTTAGTTTGGTAGTAATTTCCACAAAATCAATACCCAGGATGCATGCACCTGCCCCTAAGCAATAGTCAGATGCTAGTAGAGTTCATGATCTTGAGAGACGTGGGCCTTCTGGTCCCATGAGTAGATGGCATCCCCTGGGACACTGTCCTAAGGGATA
>NC_034412.1:54265409-54445565 GCF_002078875.1 Numida meleagris
AGATAAGTGTCTTTTATTAGCTTTGCTAGGTGTGGTAAGCAGCATATACAAAAACAGCTCCTCATCCTTTGTTTATAGCCAGGTACAACCTCTGGATACCGTCCACAGTTGTTCAGTAATTCAAAATATTTTAGCATGTCTTTGCATTTTTTGCCCTCCCTTCAGGTATTCATTAAAAAACAGTTCATTAACTTACTACTGTCCACGCATTCTTTTGAAGCAGCAGAATTAATATTCAAAGTTATCAGTTATTGTTTTCTTGTATTTTGTTGTCTCAGCTTTGTAGAAGCCAAGCACTTTAATTGCAGTTCTTAATCTTTCAAAGTGCTTTGCAAAGATGAATTAATTAATCCTCATAATACCCTTGTTGAGGAGATCCAATTGTATTGGGCATAAATTACAGGACTTGCTGCATTTGCACCTAGGTGCCCAGTTAGCTCCCACATGAGCGCTGTATTGGGAATATGTCACAGGATTTCATGAGCCAGAGGCTGCAATGGTTCCCTGTGAGAGAGCAGGCTAGAAAATGCCCTATGTCTGCCCAGTCAAGCTCTGAAACCAGTCTGAATGCCTCACCATGGGTCAAAACACCAGTCTGTTGGAGGAGTCCTGTGCAGACAGGAGCTCTAAGGGGAGAAGAAATGCTAGGGGTTGTTGGGAGATGTGGGGAGACCCTGGAAGGTAGCAAGACTGCAGATATGCATGTGGATGGAGGCCCTCCATGCTGCAAGGCAGCACCCTTATCAGTGCAGCCTCTGGGCAACTCGTGCCAGGCTGGGGATGACACCTTATGGAGCAGATAAAAACCAGGAAAATGTAAAGAGCTCTTTGTGCTGGTCTGTTATTTTAGCATGAGGAGGTATTCCTAAAATGATAGAGGCGGGACGCAGGTATTGACTTATTCTCTGCCCATTTACTTTCCAATCTGGCATCCATTTCTTGCCATGAGAAGACTTTGAAGCCACTGGTCCATCCTTTCCATCATATAAGCCCAAGTCCCTTACTTGGTTTCAGAGGAGCCTTGAGTGTCAAGCTGTGAGACCCCCTAAATTCACTGGAGTGGATCTCCAAACTCCCTTTGGCATTTTGGTTTGCTGGTAGCATCAGAAGTTAGTGTTCTGCCACTGTTGCCCTAATGTATTATGCTTTTATGGCAATCAGGATATCCAATTTCCAGTAAATGACTTGTGGGGAGTATGCAGGGAGCAGAAGTAGGCTTGAGGATGTGTGTCCTAGAAGAGCAGGGTTACTGTCAGCAGAGGATGACACCACAGATCTTGATCTCAGAACCCTAAATGTTTAAGTAATGTAGAGCTACCCTTTTCTGTAACATCAAAAATCCTTAATTTAGTGGAAATCATGCCCTTGCCAGTTCCATTTGCTCATATAGAGAACACACTGAGTCTCCTTGCCCATAATTTGGCTAGACACCCTGCTTCCTATGCAGGACAGCCTCGGGGATTAAGAGGTTCACCTAGATATAAAAATGAATCTGTCAGTAAAAGCCATTTCCTTTCCCTCTCAACAGTTATGCTTGTACCTGGAGTCTTCTGTTGGACCCTTCAACATGAAATGCTTTTTCTGGTTGAAATGGTGTATCTGCAAATTGGAAGCAGTCATGAGTCCTATAAATCCTTGACTAAAAAGATAGGTTGTCAATTTTATCAAAGTCGCAGTGCAGAATAGCCCTAAGCAGCAGTCTCTAAAACCTTACTTCACATTCTGCAGATGAGGATAAATTATAAGACTCCTTTCTATATATTACTGAAATATAATGTAACAAAGTCTGTAACACAGGCTATGAAATGGAAATGAGATAGCCAGCACTCTGGTGTTTTTCTGATGTACAGAGGTTATCCTGGTAATATATCTCAAAACCCCCCAGCAATATTTTAAAAGATCAGCAGTGTCAATTTGCATAATTTGGGATATTTTTTTTTTCCTAATGGTTGAGGAATGTTGAATAACTTTTAGCACTGTTCTCTGTAAGAACAAATAGTTTAATATGTGGAAACGCAACTTAACAGTTAAACAAAAACGGATGCAAATATGTGTGACATTCAGAAACATGTGAAAATTACGTTGGGTTTATTCATTGTGTACCTATAGCTGAGTTAGGACTGAAAATGATTAAACAATCTTTTCTGTCAATTTCAGTAGATGTGGCAATTTCATATGGTGCTAGGCTGTAATCAGTAAGAATCAGCAGTTAATGGTGCACTTAGATTGGATTACTACTGTGGTGAATATAGATGATTTCTCTGTAATGAATATGGGTCACCTGGTGTTGAGGTGCAGAACTCAGTGAGACTGACTGCTGGGAGATACTTTTCAGCTAGGTCTTCCCACAATAAAATCTGCTCAGCTTTGCTGTCCATGAAGACTTTGGTTTCTCATTTTCCCTGCATTAAAAATAAAGTAGTACAATTCTTATTTTCTGAAAAACATAGGAAACTCTAATCAGCATCATGACCTGGTGAAACTTTTCTGTTGGGTGTAGCTGCATTTGACCTATTGATATGATGGGCTGTCTAATCCACAGATACTTCTTCAAAATTTGTCTCTATGGATATATTTGTTCAGTGAGTTAAACTTTTATTAATTGATTTTTTTCAGCTTTTGAAAGTTGATCAATTCCTTGTACTCGCAGTATATAAATTCTCTCTCATACATCATCTTCTTATCTCACTGAACCCAGTGTTATAACTTTCTTCTATTTGTATTTCATTTGAACTGTGTAGAAATAGAATAGGCTTGTTTAAGCTGGAGGTTTGTATTTAGAGTGTTCATTTAGGTGTGCTTTGTGAGAGTCTTCATAGGTGCCGCTGGCTACAAGCTCTTGCCATGCTATGGGCAGATATGCTTGAGCAGGTGCCCTCCACTTCCATCCGAATGAGGCTCTTAAAAACTGACTGTGCAAATTTATCTTCTACAGAACTGTGCTCGTTCTTGCATACAGTCACAGGTTTGGAAACAACACCAGTCCCGTTTTTATAGAGTGCTATAATTCTTGTACATACGGATGTTGCAAGTTTATCCTTTTCCCAAAACGTTGTTTCCACAAATTGAATCATGCTCAGGAAGATATAACTTGGAAATCTCCAGGGCAAACTAATGCAAGATATAAATTACTTCCCCAGCTAACTACTTGGATAAAATCATATCTGCTCTGTAATTAAAAGTTTTGGTGAGTCAATTTCTCCCTTAAAGAAAAAAAAAAAAAAGGTGTAAATACCTGATGTTTTTAACATAGTTTTTGTTTAGCCCAGAGTTGATGTGACTGCTAAAATGCAAAGGATATGCTCAGTTGAAAAGTAGACTAAAATAGAATTCACACAGTTAAAATATACTTTCAATATGGAGAAGAGGAGACTCAGGGGGGGACCTTATCACACTCTATAACTACCTGAAGGGCGGTTGTAGTGAGCTGGGGGTCAGCCTCTTCTCTCTTGTAACTAGTGACAGGATGAGGGGGAATGGCCTCAAGTTGCACCAGGGAAGATTTAGGCTGGACATTAGAAAACACTACTTTTCTGAAAGAGTGGTCAGGTGCTGGAATGGGCTGCCCAGGGAGGTGGTGGAGTCACCATCCCTGGAGGTGTTCAAGAAACGTTTAGATATAGCGTTGAGAGACATGGTTTAGTGGGGTTGTTGGTGGTAGGTGGATGGTTGGACTGGATGATCATGTAGGTCTTTTCCAACCTAGCTAATTCTATGATTCTATGATTCTACTTTCTGTCTACTTCATCTTAAAACCAGAGATTTGGCAAGGCTGTCAGACTGAAAGATCTTACTACATCAGCAAAATATCACAGGCGTATTTAATATTCCTTGAGCTTAGCTTTACTGCCGTTTCAAACTGCTGTTTCAGGTAGCTTCTCCTGAAGGCTCAAGAGCAAGCACTGATCATAATGAGAGAGGGGCTGCACTGGCTTTCCCTTGTCATCCCTCACTGAAAGGGTCAGCAGCTAAAACCCATTAGCAGTTTGTCAGAAGACTGGTCATTAGGTTTTCATATATCTGAGATTTCCTGGTTGGTCCTAAGCCAGTACTTTCAAACATAAAGCAGAGTGTGCCCTCGTGTCACATCTAGTATGAATAGTAGATGTGCTCTGCATGTGCCCTGTGGCCAGGGTCCCCGGAAGGTTAGAATCATGGAATAGAATCATAGAATGGCTTGAGTTGGAAGGGACCCCAAGGATCATTGAGTTCCAACCCCCCTGCTCCAGGCAGGGCCACCAGCCTCCAGATCTGGTACTAGACCAGGTTGCCCAGGGCCCCATCCAACCTGGCCTTGAACACCTCCAGGGATGGGGCATCCATCCATGCCTCTCTGGGCAGCCTGTACCAGCACCTCACCACTCTCTCTGTGAAGAACTTCCCCCTGACATCCAATCTAAACCTTCCCTCCTTGAGCTTAAAACCATTCCTATCACTTGTCCTATCACTGTCTACCCTAGTAAAAAGTTGATTCCCCTTCTGTTTATAATCACCTTTTAAATACTGGAAGGCTGCAATGAGGTCTCCTTGCAGCCTTCTCTTCTCCAGGCTGAACAAGCCCAGCTCCCTCAGCCTGTCTTTGTAGGGGAGGTGCTCCAGCCCTCTGATCATCTTCGTGGCCCTCCTCTGGACCCTCTCCATCAGCTCCGCATCTTAGGTCTGCCTGTGCTGCAGTTTTACTCTGCACAGCGTCCCCAGCTTCCATCATTTGCACCCAACCAATGCCTGCTGCATCCACTGTCTTCTAGCATGTGCTCTGCAGCCACTCACCACAGTGTCACTGGTGATTTCACCACTGTATGAAGCTGTCTCTGCATCCAGCAGTGCTTGCTTCTTTCTTCTGTCCTCAGATGAGGGGTGTAACAAACAGTTCTCCATTCAAGAATTCTGGCTACGAGCTTGACAGTGACTCATTGACAACATAACCTTCAATTAAGGTGGAATCAAGAGCCAGTCCTAACATTGTTACAGTGTGATTCGTGCATCCCTTAGACTTGTGAACATATCTTTCTGGACACTGGCCATTTATGGGGAAGAATACCTCTTATGTGTGAAACACCTGCAGTGTTGTTTTTTTTAAATAGATGATGTGATCTGACTTGTTATTTTTTTATTCATGCCATGTTCATTTCATCGGGCAGAGGAGATGAGTGTGTGCACAGAAATCAATGGACTGTGAATAAGCAGTTCCTTGGGTGTTTCCTTTTATGAGTACTTTTATTTTTTTTTTTGGAGAGGCAGAGTTGCTGTGTGGGAGATGAGCAAACAAGCATGCTGTTTTACAGATGCATAAGATGGAGAGGGGCAAAGTGGGAAACTGGGTGATATCTATACCTGTTCTTTTTCAGACCTGGTTTCTTGAAATTCATCAAAACTGGAGGGTTTTTTCCTTGTAATCTTTGTAGTCAACTGTAACTAAGGCTTTTATTTCACCATTAATATTCATCTAGTATCTTCAGTGTTGAGGAGATGATACAGTATTGCATCTTGTATTAATAGCACACAATACGTAGAAATCATAACAAAGTTGAGTGTGAAGTGTCTTCTATAAAACTTATTCCAGTCTAATGTTGTTTCCATTAGCATCAAACAGCCCCATTTGTCTAACTTATAGATGAGCTACCTAGGAGGGAGGTTGTCAGCTTTCTGTAATGTCTAAGCCACCTGCCAAAACTCTCCTGTGCCTACAATCCATTCAGCTTATTTCTGGTGTGTACTGGGATAGAGAGCCTTACAAGTGGTTGGTAGGTGAGATATCCTATCTTACAAGAGGTCTTGCTACATTGTTTTGGGAATGTGCTGGCCTTGTAGTGAAGCCTGATGGTCACCAGATCCTGGTCTCACCAGCCTCTTCTGACTCTAGGTATCACTTGATAGCAGCTCTCCAAGAGCCATCCTAACCCTTGGCTTTATCAGATTCTGCCTGACCTGGGTGCCTTAACTTCGTGTAGAGGGTTAGGATGGATAAGGTGGCTGGGAAGGCACTAATCAAATGAGCAAAGAGATGTGAAGGCTAATCGGTGGTAGTGAGAGAGGCTAGCAGCTTGAGCATCAACATTCTGGCCAAACTTGGAAAAGCTGATCAGCAGCTACTTCTGTGCATTTGCAGAGTTAGTCTGTGGATTGTTTCACAAGGTGTCTTGCAGTGAACTGTGTCTTTTGGCTGTAAATACTCTCAGGAACTTTTGGGAGCCAGTTGTTGTCTTCTGAATGCACTTGTGTAGTGAGGGGCAAGACACTTCTATGGCACACATTGAAACAGTTCATTCTTGGTCTTTTAGAACTCAGCAACTTCTTTATGATGTGATACCAGGAGAAGAAACAATGCATGGAAATGCATGTAGGATGAGAGGTAGTAGCCTCAAGTTGCACCAGGGGAGGTTTGGGTTGGATATTAGGAAAAATTTCATCTCTGTGGGAGTGGTGATGCATTGGAACAGGCTGCCCAGGGAGATGGTGGAGTCACTGTCCTTAGAGGTGTTTAAAAAATAAAAATAAAGAATGTGGAGATGTGGAATTCAGGGATGTGTTTCAGTGAACATGGTGAGGATGGGCTGACAATTGGACTTGACAATCATGAAAGTCTTTTCCAACCTTAATTGACACTATAATTCTATGAGATACCATGTGCGTAGAAAACCTTAGCAGAACTGCAATTCACTGATAATCCATAGGGTAAGAGAATTGCAGACAGCAAATGCAAATGAAGAGAAATATCTCTTTCTAAGTTGAGAAATAGCTTTATTTCAGACTAGCAGCCTCTGGAGCATTTGAAGGCTTGAAAAGGTATCCATTACTTTGGTCAGAGAGGTCGTCTGAGCAATTATGACTTGCTTATGTTTCAGAAGAGAAGGGAAATGCAGAAAGTGGTAAATTAACGCTAGCAAAAACCTAGTGAAACCTAGCACTGGAGAGGTTTGGGAAGGCTCAAGCTCTGCACAGATGGCCTTGCTCTGTGTGAGTTTGCAAGCATTAGTGCAATGTGTGGATCCTGGGAGAAGAAAGATCTACGTTTTGAGGGATTATTCAGAGAACAAGATGGTGTGCTAGGACAAGACAAATGGACTGTCACCATTAAAGTGAAGGGACACTTATTAGTTTGAAGTTGGACACAGGTTCAGAAGCCAACATGGTGCCAGAAACAGTAGTTGTTAGTACTGCAGAAGAAACCACAGATGGTAAAGAAAAATGGTTAAAACTTCAAGCTGACAGCTGGGACCTTGCCCCTACTTAGGAAATGCATGAACTAAATGTATTGCTAGCAAGGTGAAATAGTTTGTAATTAAATCTGGGAATAAATCATCCATGGGTTAGGAATGCATCAAGTAACCTATGAAAAATACTGCTTTGGGCAGAGTGGAGGTGAGGCATAACTACCTGCCCCCTTGAAGATGTGCTCAGACATTTTTTTGCCCAGCTGTTCTGCACAGAGTTTGAGTGTATCTGCCTGGGGTTAGTGGTGTACTTGAATTGTCAGTCTTTGGCTCAGAGTGGATTCCAAGTCTGCTCTGCTACAGTGTGCACAAGTCTGCTCTGCTACAGTGTGCAGGAGGCGTTGGATTTCTTCACATCAGTTAAGTTAATGCTTTCCTCTGTATCACCACCATGCAGTATTTCCAGACTAGGAAATATTTTCAGAGGCAACTAACTACTTGGTAGTTTGTAACTGAGTATTTTCATGATGCCCCCTTTTACTGTGGGATCAAATGCTGTGCAACAGTCACTGAACAAAGTCCAGTCTGTTCACTTGGAGCTTATATGATCATCAGAAGGTGTATAACTCAAGTTTGCCTTTTATCAACGTGCTTCAGGTGTGTTTAATTGCCCCAGGTAAATGTTTGGGATGACTCAGTAGCCGCTGAGAAGGGAGCCGTAGATAGACTGATGTAAAAATAAGGGGTTTTTTCAGTTCATCAAGCTTCATTTGGCTGCACACATGCTCTTGCAAAAGCAACAGGATTCAGACTGTTTCTTGACATTTGGTGAAAACAGCATTTAATTGAAGACCCAACGAGTAGTTACAGATGAATACTATTCCTCATTTTGCTTCTGGACACTTTAATCAACCTGCCTGCATGTTGGGATCAATCAGTTTCAGCCGTTTTGTTCATTCATCTTCGTCCTGCCATTCATTTCATGGCAGCAAGGAGAGCACTGTGTAATTGAATTTAGTTGAAATCTAATACAAGGACAAACCGTGACAAGCCAGCAATAATCAGCTTGATTCTGAATTTTCAGAACAAGTATTAGCTTTGTAATTCCAGGCGGAGGATATCTAGGGTCCCACAGAGCTTCAATGAGAAAGCTGGCAATGAAGGTGGAAAACTGGGGATACGGAGGCTGTTTTGTTTTGCTTTGTGGTTTGTTTTTGTGTTTGGTTGGTTTTGATTTTTACTACTTAGTGAGCTGATAAAGAAATGATATATTCTTTGCTTTTGCTCCGCTTCTGTAGTGTCTGCTTAATTTAGGAGGGAAATCCACAGTTTGGTATCCTATGTAAAACATATGAACAACTTGCATACATTCTGTCATTCTGGATGTTTTTTCTGTTGTTTGGAGGGGAGGAGTGGATTGTGGGGTTTTGTTTGTGGATTGTTTTCTTTGTTTGTTTTTGAGACAGGATCTCAGTGTTTTCACTGTAATGGACGTAGGCAGAACTAGATGTTCAGTTTCTCTAAGATGCTGAGCAGTTGATCCCCATTTCCACATGGTCTCCCTCAGAAACAACTGCAGTAGTGTACACTTCATGGAGCTATAGCTTTCTTAAAAGCAGGATATTAGCCATTCAGGAGCTTAACGTGCTATAAGTTAGGTAGATTGTCTTCAGAGTTTCAGCTGATGTGATTTTACTGAATATTCCTGTGGAGCCATGGCTTTTGCAAGTCTTTTAACATTGCTCATCTTTCTGGCAGAACTGGAGAACATCGCTATAAATCAAAACCAGCTTAAGAATACTTGTAAGATTTCCTTCTCTCTGCAAATTGTTTACCTTCAGTAGCAATTTAAATTATGAATAATAGTGTGTTCGTAATCTGAAATAAACGAGGTAAGATTTGGGGAGTTGGGAAGTATTGTTTCTATACACCTATGTAAGTGAAGGAATGCAAAAAAGTACATCATTTACAAAGCTTTGTAATGTGTTTTCCTCAAAAATAATGTTAAATAAGATCTTTCCCTTATTGTACTGTTACTACATTGGCAAGCCCTCATAGCAGTCAAGTTCTTGGACGTGCAAAAATATCAATCAGAGGGGATCTTATTGCTCTCTATAGCTACCTGAAGGGAGGTTATGGTGAGGTGCGGTCAGCCTCTTCTCTTGTGAAACTAGTAATAGGACTAGAAGGAATAGCTTGAAGTTGTGCTAGGGGAGATTCAGGATGGATGGTAGGAAATACTTCTATGAGAGAGTGGTCAGGTGCAGAAAAAGGCTACCTGGGGAGGTGGTGGAGTTGCCGTGCCTGGAGGTGTTCAAGAAGCATTTAGATGTTGTACTGAGGGACAGGGTTTAGTGGGAAATACTGGTGATAGGTGGATGGTTGGACTGGATGATCTCGGAGGTCTTTTCCAACTTTGGTGATTCTATGATTTTATTTCAGAGCGGATGAATCTGGAAAAAGGTAGAAGATCGTGCTAAAATGTAATGTCTACAGGAAAGAGGAAGCTCTGCATACAGCCATGAGCAAAGCACATTGATGTTGACATGTCCTGGTAAGCTTGTGTTCATCTTTTTTTTTTTTTTCTGAATTGAGTGGAGGCAAACCCTGCACTCACGAGCCCTCAGTCCTTGAACACCTTTTAATAGCAGTCACTCACACCAGGTAACGGCAAAGAGCACAGGATGTGGTAGGCACCTCATTGTATCCAGAAACTAGATTCCAGGGTTTTACTGAATCATCTGTTTGCGAAATCAAAAACAGAAACCTTAAATAGCAGTACAGACACACAGTAGTTAATTTTTCTTGTTTCAGCTGAAATTAGAATGATTCCTGTTCACTAGTATCGTTGTTATATTTCTTTGCCTGGGGTCAAGCTCATAAGCAACCAGCCCTGACAGAAAAGGATCCTTGACCCAAAGCCTGTAACTTTGTTGTCAGATAACGGGGGGGGGGGGGGGGGGGGGGGGATAGCATTGCAGAGCGGGCAGTGTACAGGGCACAGAGTGCTTGTGAGGTCGGTGAGATAAGAGCACTAAACCCCAGCCAAATCACAGCAATTGTTTCTTCAGTGCTGTGAAACCTAATGTATCTTTTCTACCATGTGAAAAGCTGTTGCAAGTACCTAACCAGAAACATGGCTTTCTTCTGATATTTATCTGAAATTTTATTCTTCCCTCCAGGTACATAATCTTTAATTATGGTGTAATTGTGTGTACACTCCTTGCTGCTTTCTATTAGTGTGCTTTTAAAATCAGGGGGATAATAGAAAATAAATTGAAGAGAACATACAGGATGTTCTCATAGACATAACTATTATGAGGGAATGAGGCTGCTAAATCTTCTTTACCACAAAAATGTAAATGCATATGGATTATTTTCTGAGAGGAACATAATTTAGGGGAGATGTAACCCCTCTCATTACATTCCAATTAGCTGATAGCATAAACCACTTTTTGCCTGTGGAAGATTTTACAAGAATAGGCTCTGGTGTTGAATACATGAGATGCTATTTGTGGTAGTGATTAATTTCTCTAGTTTCTGAGGTATTTTGAATATGTACCTGACCTGTGCTGTCTCCAGCATTACAAGTACCTACTTTTCCTTCCAGTTAACTCAGTATGACAGCCAAAATTTCAGTCTCTATTTGGGGGACAGTGTTGTGTTCTGACAGCTACAGGTATAACTGTTAGCTGGTGACAGTGGGACAATCCAAAACAGAGCATGCTAATTGAAACATAAAGGCTTTTTATATGCTGAGGCTTAGCATGCTGGGAGATGAAAGGGAGAAACTTGGAGTACTTTTCCAAGAAATTATCTGAGTGAATGGGTCAAAAAGCATTTAAAATAAACTTTCCAGCTTCGTTCCACCACTGTAGTGTTTCGTGTCTTCTAAAATTTAAGTTCTACCAGGGCTCATGTGATGTTTCTAGAGAATTCTGTTATTATCAATGGAGTTTGCCTTACACATTTTGTATGTTTTTTAGATGATTCCACTAGTTTTGAGATGTTTTTAACTCTGACTGGATTATTTCATTATTGTCATAGAGCAGCTCTGTCTTACCTTCCCAGCTCTGCCTGTCTTAATCATGTAAAGCCATGTACAAGGCAGGAAGGAGCTTTGATGGACTTGAGGTGCCAACACCTGAAATCATGACTTGCCTCTTTTCCTTCTCCTGAGCTTCCTAAACTCATCGACCTCCTCTTTATTTGATCTCAGATTTTGGAGGAGCTACTGCAAATATTTGTGAGAGCAAACTACGCTCCTTTCTCCAGCCCTACAACTTTTGAAGCTGATGGCCAGTTTGAGTCAGATTCAGCAGCAGAATATGGATGAGTCAAAGGACTTTTCTAATAGTTTGGGAGCTCTATTTGAACTCATCTTCTCTGCCTGAAGGGGAGATTTCAAACGCTGCTTGTGGGGAAGCAGCCTTATCCCAGACCATGTGTGGAATGCACAGGAAGGAATGGGAATAAGGACCTCGATTTGCTGATGAATGCGTGGTGCTCTGCGTACCCTGAAAAAGGGCAGAACTGATATAGGTCTACTAGTAAACTACCGAGACATCTCATCTGTAGTACAATGCCAACAGCAGAGCCTGGGGAGAGGTTAGAAGAGGTCCTTCATCCTAGTTCTCTTTTGTGCTGTTTGACCATTTTACTCTGTAGTGGTTAGTTTTCCTAGATCCACAGAGTAGTAGAGAGTAGGGATGGGTAAAGGGGATTTCTCCCCTTCTCAGAGAGTGCATTTGGTATCAGCAGCCTGTTGTAGTCCACTGCATGGAAAAGAATTTTGGATGCAGAAAGTTGGTGGAAGTTTTGCTGCTTGCTCTAAAAAGACTGAGATTTTGTTCTCTTATGGCTTAATTTACTGTAAACAGCAAAAGCATTCCTTGCTTGCCTTTGCGTGGGAAAGTCTATATCATTGTAAGTCAATGCAAACAGAGGAAATCTTTATATGCAGCCTGTTGGCAGCAAATGTCAATGGAAGAGCATTAGTAATAAATGTCACGGTGTGCTCTAATTACCTCCTGCAGCTCTGCTCCTTCAGGGTAGATGTTCTATCCATTGGGTTCATGCTGTGGTACATATTAATTAAATCTCTTCAATGTTATCTGCTGCTTCTGGAAGGCAGCAAACGTAACGTGCAGAATAGTGGTTTATCTGGAAAGAAAAGAATACATGCCACAGCAAGGAAATATCTGTCTTTTGAAATAGATATAATCTAGTGCTGTGGGGAGGGGGGGAAGTGCCTGCTGGATTTTCTGCTCTTGTTAATAGCATGATTTAGAATGAAATAATGACTAGAAAGAGGGAAGGGAAGTAAGCAGACATGAAACCGAAGTGCTATTTTTTTTTTTTTAGTAAATACGTTTCGATTAAAATTATGACCTTGTGGAATCAGTGGCTAGTAGGAAGAGGCTTCAACAAGCATTGGTAGGAAAAGCAGCTACAAGCAACTATTTGCCATTTGCATGAAGAAATGCTATCATGTGTGACAGAGAAACAAGTTGTTCCAATTTCAGACCCATTGAAGTCAGTGGAATACTGAGGCTTTCCCTAAATGTGTATGTGTTTGGCTTGGGTTTCTGATGGGTGCTATCATGTATATTAATGCTTACATAGTCATTTTTGACAGAGACATCTTTAATAACTACTTTTGCATCTTCATTTCAGCTGCAAAATATATACCTGTGTAGGTAAAACCGCCTATTTGTCAGTCAATGAAATAAGATCACTACTTGATGACACAGAGGAAATTTTTACAAAGTGCTTGAAAAAAGCGAGGATATATTTTGTGTATGAGGTCAATAGGACTTGGATTCTTATGCTTCTTAAAACCTATCAAAAACATTTCTTAAATTCTTGAGGTCCTTCAGAATCACTAAAGAGCAGCTTATTCTAATTGGGGAAGTGAATGAGAAGCACATTTCCCTTAATTTGTTACATGAACTTCAAGAAAAATAAGTCTGAAGCATGGCAGTCCAGTTGAGTATGAAAGCTATAGTGTCTTGTTGAATTGGGGTGAGTACATAAGGCAAGAAAAAAATGTACATTTCCATTGCACTCAGTAATAATGCTCACGTAAGTCATTAAAAAGAAATCATCTACTAAAGTATTTTTATTTGGTTTTGTGGGGTTGTGTTTGTAGAGCAAACACCAGAGGACAAATATTTAGAAGAGCTTAGAATCTGCTTAGGAACGTGATTCCCAGGAAAGCTCTGCAACAAGTAATAGATGTGCCCAGCTGTTTTGAAACCTGGCTATAAGTTTTTAGAGGGAATAGTTATTTGGTGTTCTAATTATCTGACCCAGAACACGTTGGATGCAGCATCTGATGAGATACAGAAGTCCAGCTCTGTTGATAGTGTCGACATAACTCTCGTGTTTTACAGACAGCCTGTGTTGAGCCCTGGGCTCTGTTAAGCCTAGAGAAAATGTAACTACAGCTGAACTGTGAGTGGAGCCCTCTATTCTGTGGTGAATTGATATGTGAAAGAGCTGCCCTGCTGATCATCTCCTTAAATGCTCCTTGAACTTGGTGGACACAGATCTTCACCCACGTATATGTGTTAACTGAACACAGTGTACATGCACATATATACAACAGAATCCTGACAAGCCCAGGATTTGCTTACACTGGAAGAGCAATGTTGGTAACCCTAGATGCTGGCAGCTGGTGACTAAGCAAAGCTTGAGAGGGCCTCAGCACAGGTCCTGAAAGAGTAGTAAGCCCCTTGAACCATCTCACATTGCTGAAGGGTAGGTTTGGGTATTGAATGGCAACACCTAAAATTATACTTTTAGCATAAAGTAAGACTTAAAGGGAGAGATACCTTGGTCTACTGCAAAGCAATTATAATAAGTAGTGTTTAACTAGCTGTTAATGTGAAGGAGACTTTCTCCTTCTCTTGTATAATTTAAGAGTTAGCAGGTAAAGTTCAAAAGATGTAATGGAAAAAGAATGCAGTGGAAGAAGATCCCTTTGGTCTTCTTATTGCTCAACACAGGTCTTTGCTTCAATCTTCAGAAGCACAAAGGACCAACCCTCTGGTTCCTCGTGTTAGTTTGTGCAACTTTTCTCTGCCTTAGGTCAAATCCATAGGTTGGAATTTTGGGTAAATATGAACTTGAATGCACAGATTAGTATGTAGCTGCTATTGAGCTGAGGTGTTAAGTGTGGTATTCTGATGCAAAATTTTATTACAGACTTGTTTCTGGCTTTAAATGAGCTCAAATTTAGCTTTTTTCTTTCTGAGGCAGGAAGCAGAACATCCCTAGAGATGGAGGATCTTGCCTTTCACTGTATTTCATTTCTCTTACATTCTCCATGCTCTTAATGTAGATCTTTAGCTATGAATATGCTTGACAGCTTGTCTTCATCCTCTGCCAAGACAGAAGGCTCCTGCAGATAAAAACAGCAATTTTTCTGCATTAGCCTACCTGCCCTGGGTGTCCTTTAGTGCAAAGATGTGCTCCAAAGAGCCTGGGAACAGCTTTGGACTCCACCCACACTGTGGGCTCTCGAGCTGTGGGTCACTGGCAGGTGATCAGAAGCCGCAGGCAGGTTAGCCTCTCATTACATGCTGCATTTCTTGATCAGGCAGTAAGGAATTCATGTGCTGTTTCCAGTATGGAAATAGAGATCTTGTTATGGGAAGAGCAGAAAGCCTTGAACATTTCTACTAGCTCTCAGCTCTAGTTCAACGCTCATCTATTTTTGACAGAAGCTGGGGAATGGCATTGTCATTGTACAGCAAGCATGAGGTGAATAAGTCACATCAGAAGATTAAAAGAAAAAATGCAGTATTTTCAATGAGCATATAAATTTTTTCTCCATAACACCAGGGCATAGGTATGTTAAAAGCAGGTGGAGCTTTGCATCTGTTGCTTGATACATAAATTCCGCAAATAGTGTTTTTCTGCTGATTTTAATTACCTAAAATAAAGAGAGATTCTTCTGTATCAGTCCTCAAATATAGCGTATCAGTGTTAGATTCCTTGCTGTTTTCCTGAGACAGTAGCAATATGCAGGAGTATTGCAGTAAAGAAATTTATGCTGCTAATGATGTTGCAGCTGTCCAAAGACAGCTGCTCTTTTTGTTACTGTACATCTTTAAGCAATGTGACAAATGATATATTTAAGATAATGTCACAGAAAGATAACCTGGATTGCAACTTGTACAAAGACAAAATTACTTTGTGCCAGCAATTTGTTGGAAAGTGAGTATCTGTAGTTGCACACATCTTAAATTGTTGTTCTTTATAAGATCAAGTTGTGCCCTTGACATGACTAAGGTCACTCCAACTGATTGTCTTTACTGAGACACTGGACCATTTTGAGTGAGCAGCATCGATTACCGCAGGAGCTCCATGGTCAAACTTCTGGGTTGTTTATTTTGCTCTTCTCCCATGTTTTCTCCCTACACCTTAAACATCCACGTAACAGGAGATCTCGTAACTTTGCTTGCATGATGCAATATTTCTTCGGTGGTGGTCTGAAATCGTGTTTCTGGTGTGAGGATGAGTGTGGTGGCAGCTCCCAGGTTATGTCCTTGTAGAGGATCTTAAAGATGTTGTTTTGCCTCTGCCATATTCAGTTCTGGAGCCCTGCTTTTCTCATCATTCCTCAAGTTGGTTTTTTCTTCAGCTTGGCAAGTTCTTTTCAGTCACACAAGCAGATAAATGTTGAAGTGACTTTGAAAACCAAGCAAAAGTGCAATATTTATGTAAAATAAAACTATCTATGCACAACAAATGCTTGAGAGGGGGATGAATGACTAGGTTTGGACTCCAGTTGCTTGTTTGTTTCTTAGGTCTCTCATTGCTGTTGTGTGCCCTTGGCACTCACCTGTTAAGTAACCAGAATGCCCGCATGCCATGGGACAGGCTGTGTTCAGCATCATGGCTACAAAGGGCTGGCGTGGCTTTACTATGATCAGCAGAGCTCTCTGCACAGTTCCTGTTGTTTAACTTTATACCAATTACTTACAATGCTTTGGCTTGGTTCTTCTTCTCTCACCTTTGCTTTTCCCCTGAACAGGTGTTTCTTACTCAGTTTGCGTCTGAGAGCAGTGGAAGGAAGACTCAGTGCGTGATGCTGGAGTATTATGCATCATTTTACAGGCAAAGATCAAACATCTTTGTGTTTGCAAGGTATTACCTAGGATTTTTTCACGTATGTAATAATTTAAAATGCTTCTTACAGAGGTTACCATTGAAAGGACGCTGTTTATAAGCACTTCATTATATGAGTTGAGCAACACAGCTATTTTACAGCGATACAGGCTACTTTTGTGTGTTGAGGTAATGTTGCTTTTTTTGAGGAGTGCTATGTAAGATGATGCTTCAGCTATTTGTGCTTACAGCACTGAATCAGTCTTGCAGGATGAACGTACACACTGAAGTTACTGAGTCTTTAGGCAACTGATTAGCCTGAATTTTCACAAGTTCTGAGTTCATGAAAGTTCTTGTTGATTTTAAGACTGTACATCTCCAGAAGTGTCCTGAATATGTGAATGCAAAAGTCTGTCTGAAACTCAGGCTGATTTTTGGTGTTGTATTTTGAAAATAAAGTGCGTTTCAGCTTTCCTCTACCAAAGCATTCTGTGAATGTTTTAGTTGTATTATACTCGTGTTTATGCCATTAAGTTTTGGACAATTTTCCTGCTTTTCTGTTTGGCTAAGTATTGTTTATTCATTCTTCCATGTGGGAGAGCTGAAGGAGGAAGAATGATAGCATTGTAAAAACAGGACATGTATTCGGCACTACTTAAGAAAAAAATGTCACTTGCAAAAAGCTGTTAATGGTTTTGTTATTTATATTTCTTATGATATAGCAGAGTACTAACTATGACAAAGGAGAAACAAAACTTTGATAAAAAAGATAGTACTTTCCTTTCTTGACAGAGAACAAACTGTAGCTCTTATAAAAAGGACGATAGTTTGTATTAAACAATGTGTTTCTGACAGATTAGTAATATAGCTGCAGAATTTTTGCTTTAAAATCTGTGGTTCCAGAAGATTTATGGTTGGACAAAAAAGTCCATTTAGTTCTACTGAGAATTTTGGGCATGAAAAGTTGAAGATTAAAAAAAATATATAAAATTATTTTGAAGTGAGAGTTCAAAATAATCAAAAAGATAACTTCGAAGGGGCCATGGCTTAAAAAAAAAAAAAACTATTTGTTTTGAGAGTTGGAATTCTGCAATGAATGTTGTGCTTTTGACAAGGGCTGTAATGTAGTTCTCCTGCAGTGGCTTAAGGCCAAACACGAGCCACTGCTTTCAGGTAAGTTGTTTACAACGTGGCTGCACCTCTAAATAAGACTGCTTGACTTCTCTCTGGGATCTTTCCTATCAAAACTAGTCATTGCCAGTCTTCAGATGACACACAATATGTTTCTTTAAATGGGTACCTTCTGAATTAGATTTTACGACAACTGTCTTTGTTATTTCTGTCAACTTTCATTGTATAGTAGTGTTAAAAAATAGCAAATGTTAAGAGGGAGACTTAAAAATATAGCTGGTTGGTTGTTATACATCTTTTTGCTTGTTTTATGACAGCTGAGGAACAGTGATGTAGATGAAAATATATTTAAGCCATTCTTTAAGAACAGTATGCCTTTCCCTGGGTCATTTTATTTTATACCAGTTATTGAAAATGACTGAGTGTACCATCTCTGTATGCATGTTCAGAAACACTGTGGTATATTTAGAAGATGAGAAATTTCAGTTCACCTCCATGGGACAAGAATTGTAACACACATGAATGAACAAGAGTTGTCAAGTTGCTGTGGAGCAATGTGACAGGGAACTCACAGGTCGGGATTTTGAAATAAAGGAACTACATTCTTGATAAAGCTCAGAGACATACATGGGACTGTCACAAAACTTGATGAAAGTGGTAAGATTTTAATAATATTTCTACTTCCCTGCTGAGCATTCTATTAAGAGGCAGGAGTATTACTTACATGAGAATTTTCTGCAGATATTCTTTGAGAGGGGACAACGCGGTGTGATAGTTGCTTTTTCTGTAAATTAAATTTCTAAAAAGTGCTTCAGTGCCATGCTGACAGTCTGCTCTACAAGTGCTTAGAAAAGCAACTTGGTGTCAACAGTGAAGCAGAGCATTGCCCACTTTTACTCTTTCACTCCTGCCTTGGAACTGTGGGTATGGCTTTGTTTTGGCTTTCTTCCTCATTACACTTCTTTCCAAGTTTGCTCAGTCTGCCTACTTTGCATCTGTTTCTACAGTGACTAATTTGTATCTCCTCCAGGGCTTCATTCTGAGATCCAGTTTTATTTTATTTCTCTCTCTTTCCATTTACTTCTGTAACATGATGTCATGGAGTACATTTCCACTTGAGTCCTGATTTTATGCAAATTTATTTTCATGTGCATGCCAGAAAGCCCAATGATAATAAATTGATTGATGCAATTTTGTTGGACATCGGCATTTGTATGTCAAGGAGTTGGTTATCTCATCCTGTCAGGATGACTAAACTACTTTTGTAAAGCAACTGCCATCACTTTTTCCCATCCTTTTTTTCAGGCATGATTTTTCTTTTTGACCCTCAGGCTGTATTAATAGGCACTCTTCTGTGCTAAGTCGCTTGCTGCTGGTAGTCATGCAGTGCTGTTTGAGTGGCTTATTATCATCTCAGTGCTGAGCATCAGAATGCATAGGGAAAGGAGTTTATTTTTAGAAAGTAAGATCTAAATACGCTTTTAGTCTCTCCCAATTCCTCTTGACTTCTAGAGAGTCACTACTTCAAACAGCTGTAAAAGTTGAGAACTAAATATTTCTGGTTTGAGGCAAATGCGTCTCTGTGGAGCCAAGCTGTCCCTGGATGCTTATGTGCTGCTCCCACTGGAGGCCAGGGCCCTCCTGCCTGCAAATGCAAAGCAGATTTTGGCACGACGCAGTGGCTTGAGAATGAGGACTTTGAGTTGGCACTTTAGTTCTTACTGCTTTTGTTTAAGACATAGATGGGAGAAAATTAAATAAGCGCTGTGAAGCTTAGCATTCACTTGGCTTTTCATGGAATGGAGTGCGTGTGTTTACATTTTGAAATAAGTGACCTGAACTTAATATCCATGACAATCCATATTGCTTTATAAGAGTTGTGCCCATCTCCTTCGTACTGCAGCCTCTGCTATTCTTTGTTGTTCACACGGTGTTAGCGAATCCCCAGTGAACACATGTGATTCCATGCCAGTTTTCTGTGGAGTTCCTTATTGTTAGACCAGAGGCTAAAGCAGCACCTGGCAGATCAGTGGCCATAACTTGAATTGTCCTTCATTTTAGGAGCGCAGCCTCCATGTTGTTCCTCCTTTTTCCATTCTTACGGAAGCCTATTATTGGAGAAAGCTCAGCTTGATGATCGGGCCGCTAGACTTGCAATTCCATGCTTGGCCATGAGCATGTCAGTACCTCTGTCACACCGTTTTACCTCTCCAGCCTTTGTTTCCCCTGTCTGTATGAGGAGCAGCTTCTGTATTCATTGGCATCAGCACCTCTTGCAACCAGTTCTGACAGCTGCAGCATGGTGAAGCAGCCTCAGCTGAATGGGCTTGGATTAAGTCAATATGTTGCACCTTCCTGATGGAAGTATGCCTTTTCCTTCCTCTGTAACTTGTGACCAACACTTGGTGTTGGTTTGGGCAGCATTTCTCCCAGGTGAGAGCGCTGCTGGCTGAGTGCGAGAACTAGCTGAACAGCATGTTCCTGTAATAGTAGGCTTTTAAAATATTTCATAGGGTATTTGTATGGGATGGCATAAGACTAAATAGAATCGCACGGCACGTTTTCCACAAAAATTGCTATAAACCTTCTAACAGGGCAAAGCCTGTAGAATCCTAGTTAAAGGGATCCTGCTGAAGTGAAATTTGTCTTTGTTGTCACTTGAATGGGTTGTAATACAGCAGCATAACAGACCATAAGATTTTTTTAATCTTTAACTATAGTAGAAACACTTTGTAATATTATGAATTGCTTAACTAAAAAACTGGTTTATCAAAGATCATCCTTGCAAGCTTTTAGAAGCTTGCAAGCTTTTAGAAGCTTGCTGTTTAGAAGCAACCTTTCTGGGGAGCTCCCCACACTTTCCATCCTCTCTATAGGATGAGCATTTCTACAGAAGTCAGCAGCCTTTAGCTGTGCAGAGCACCCAGAGCTTGCTGTCTCAGTCAGTCTAGTGGCTGTTCTCCATATGATCAGGTTCAAGCATCCTCTGTGGGACGTCTGAATTCACAGCAATATCCTTGCACTGAGAGGTCAGGAAAGGATGATACTTACCCAAGTGCTCACACTCTGTCAGGAGAGAAGTCAATGGACTTAGGTGTAACCCTAACCTGTAGGTCAGGGACCATATCATTTGTATTTTTTGTTTTTTTATTTTTTCATCTTGGCTCCTGAAATTTGGAAGACTTAAAAGTCTGTATTAGAAGAGGGGTGGGTTTTTTTGTTTGTTTAATATAAGCGTAATTGCAATATGTGCCTTGGGGTGTGTGTGCTATACTGGATGTTGATTGTTTATTTGTGGAAAGGTTCGTGATGGACGCAGACATCTGACACTTCAGCTTAAAGAAATGGAAAAGTTTGGGAGTTGTTTTATGCTGAATTCAGCATAAAGCATGCAAAAAAAATTACAGACAATTCCTTCTTCTGATGAACAATGCTGATTTTCCTGTTGAAATGTTCTACCTGTGAAATTTCACCTCGAAGTGCATTTTAATAGCCAATTCTTAACCTTTCCAAATAGAATAGTAAAGGAATTAATGGTAGAATTAAATTCCATCCTTAATTTGAGCCGTGTTAGCCTGGATATAACATTATTCTATTACTTTTTCCTTTTACAAAAATGGATATGTACTTATGTCACTTGGCTTTACGTATATTCCTAAACTGTTTAGCACCTTTTCCTCAGATGGATAAGATATTATCTAGGTAATCTAGCTCATTTATCTTCAGTGGTGCAACTTGTGCATGGAATTATTCACCAGTGGGACCTGTAAGACTGAAATAGGTGTATTTTAGCAAGACTGTGTATGGGTTTTCAGTTGTGCTGAAAATTGCATATTTACATGCAAGTGTATTTTTGCAACTCATTGGCAATGAGTAATGAGCAATTCCATTGTGCATCACTCGCTGTATATTTTGTTATTATTTTCCTTTCCTTTTCTGTCTGATTAATCTGTTTTTATCTCAACCCATGGGTTCTACCTTCTTCAGATACTCTCCACCATCCCACTGTAATGTCTGCTGCATTAACCCCAACAACATCCCTCAGCTGCACAGGAGCTTGGTGGGTGAAATTTGGGAGTCCTTGTCGGAGGTTTGAAGGAGGGGATTTCTCAGTGAAAGCTGACTGTGCAGACTCTCCAGCTCAGCTCTTTGTGCTGGGTCCTTATGGTGCAGCACCTAATGAGGCCCACCCTGGTTAATCCCTGATACATATGCTTTCTCCGGAGCTCTTGTTAATGATATGTTCATGCAAGGCAACCTAGAGGTCAGTGGTAAAGTCCCACATGTCACAAGTTGCTATTGGTTCAGTTGAGCCCCTGTCTCTGCTTTGTAGTGGGAACAGTGAAGTCATGTCTGTAGGTCAAGTGGTAAATGGAGAATCAAGAAGGCCCTGTATGCCTTTCTTCAAGTAAAAGTGTGTAGACTGGGGACGTGTTTTGCTCAGCAGTCCGATATGGATGGAAGAATGAAAGGAGTTTAATTTGAGCCACTTCAGGCTTCTTTATTGGTTTATTGCTTTAACTGTAAGATAACTTGCATATGTTTTTTTGCCCCACAGAAAATGGTAATGGAAAATGGAAAGCAGATTTCAGATCTTCCTCATCATTGAAGTTGTGAGACTGCAAATTCCCACATTTGTTTTCTTTTAGTAATGACTTCCCAGAGTTTTAGGCAAACAGAGCTCTGCTCTTGGCCAACTTCAGAGGAATGTTGTTACTTGTTAGCATCAACTTAATCAGTGCTTTATGCCCCATAGCTTTAGGAGTGCTTGATTTAGATAGGATATTCCCTGCTACCCCTAAAAGAAAGAGGATGTTAGAAACAAGCTGTCTGTCGGCATAGG
This sequence comes from Numida meleagris, assembly GCF_002078875.1. NCBI lineage: Eukaryota > Metazoa > Chordata > Aves > Galliformes > Numididae > Numida > Numida meleagris. Next base: position 54,287,655 of record NC_034412.1, read on the forward strand.
AAAATGCACTTCTGATGTAAATATCTCATCAGCACAGGTCTGTCAACTTATGTTTTGGAAAAAAATGGATACTTTCCTCTTCCACCTCTCTAGGCAATGGTGAATCATTAGAAGTGCCTTTTGTTTGTTTACAGGGAGGCTGACCCCACGAGATCAGAGATGTCATGTGTGATAGATTCAGTGACAGATGATCCTTTGTTTGGGGCTCTACCTGAAAAATGGTTTCATTTCAGAAGTAACACCTTCAGAAATTATTTAGTGCCTTTTCTCTTTAAATTATGAATCTATTGCAGCAGGGAGAATGCTCAGCAGAATATGTCTGTAGGAGCAGGAAACCTTTTCATATATCAGTAGCATTAATGCAGAAAGCAACCTCCCAGAGGGTACATCTACACAGCCCAGTCCTTTCCTGCAGAGAGATATCCACACTGGCCCAGAACAAACTGCAGTAATGCAAAATCATGAGCTGATTTATCTTCCCTTTAACGTATGTGTATACCTTATGTAGCTCAGATAAATACAGTAGAGAAATGTAGGCATCATCTGATCTGCAGTCAGAACTTGGGCTGCTGGGGTCAGGTACGGTAATGGTTACTTCTTAGAACTTAGTTCAGTCAGGAAGAAAAAAGATCACATAAAATGTGTGCTTCAGTGTTCTCCTCCGAGGGCTTGTGATCAAGGATCTTGCATTGGGCAGCAACGTGGGGAAACCTGCAGAATGACACATAACATAGCATAGATGGCTACAAACACAAAGTAGTAGTAAAATCCACTCTGAAACATCAGTTCCCGCCATAACTGGTGCCTGATAGCTGCACTTTCTAGGCACCGTTGCAGTGAATGTAGGTTACATGATGGGATAAGGGAGTTAGAACTTTGTCCCGTGGGGACTGTAGTAGTCCTTCTCTTCCAAGAACCAGGTATATCCACTACATGATGTTATGATGTGGAATACCAATAACCGAAAATCATAAAACCATGACATTCCACCCCTTATTCCATATCACTACATCATGTCAATATACATTTGCAAACAAACAATAATTAACATGCATTACACACACAGAAAATGTTTACCTATATATACATAGACTTACTGACTGCACTCCCCCAGCATCAAATTCCCTTGTGGTACACACTGAACATCCCCATTCTTCTGCATCACCCACCAAGTGGACCCAGGTCCCTGGGCAAAAACAGTGCCACGGAGAGGTTTGCCCTTCCCAGAAGCTGGAAAGACCCAAACCGCTTTTCCCAACATGCTCTTTACGTGTACTACAGGGACCTTATCTCCCTCTACATTATGTAGAGAGCTGGATTGAGCAGGACCATCATGATTGATTGATCCTCGAGTATTGACCAACCAGGTGGCTTCTGCCAAATGCTTCTCCCAATGCTTAAATGTTCCGCCACCCATTGCTTTCAACATGGTTTTTAACAATCCATTGTATCGTTCAATTTTACCAGAAGCTGGTGCATGATAGGGGATATGATAAATCCACTCAATACCATGATCTCTGGCCCAAGTAGTTACAAGAGAATTTTTGAAATGAGTCCCATTATCTGACTCAATTCTTTCAGGGGTGCCATGTCGCCACAGGACTTGTTTCTCGAGGCCTAATATGGTGTTTCGGGCGGTAGCATGGGGTACTGCATATGTTTCCAGCCACCCAGTGGTTGCCTCCACCATAGTAAGCACATAACGCTTACCATCGCAGCTTTGTGGCAAGGTGATATAATCAACCTGCCATGCCTCCCCATATTTATACTTTTGCCATCGCCCTTCCTCCCAAAGAGGTTTCATCCTCTTGGTTTGTTTAATTGTGGCGCAAGTTTCACGGTCATGAATAACCTGTGCAATAGCGTCCATAGTTAAGTCCACCCCTCGGTCTCTAGCCCACTTGTATGATGCATCTCTTTCTTGATGGCCCGAGGTCTCATGGGCCCAGCGAGCTAGAAATAACTCACCCTTGTGTTGCCAGTCCAAGTCCATTTGAGCCACCTTAATTTTGGAGGCTCGATCTGCCTGATGGTTATTTTGTTGTTCTTCAGTAGCCAGACTCTTGGGCACATGAGCATCTACATGACGCACCTTTACAACCATATTCTTAATTCGGGCAGCAATGTCTTTCCACAGTTCAGCAGCCCAAATAGGTTTACCCCTTTGTTGCCAGTTATTTTGTTCCCACTGCTGTAACCACCCCCATAAGGCATTTGCCACATTCATACCTTCATTTACTTGAAGAAAGGCATCCACAAATAATGGATGCCTTTTTCCATAGTAGTCCATTTCTTTGCCTCAGGCATCAGATCGTTTTTGAAGGGGTATTTTTCCTTCACGGCTTCCAAAGGGTGAAGGACTCATCCTGGCATCTACTGATATCTCTGTCAATCGCTGAGTCTCTGGCAATACTTCCCAGCTGGTGGGCTTCTGTACTGTCTAGCAGTGCACTGTTGGCCCCACTGTCCCAGCATCGAAGTAGCCAGGCGACAATGCGTTCACCTGGGTGCCTTGTAAAGTCTTTGAGAAAAGACTCAAACTTCAGTCATTTTCAGAGGATGAGTAGTAAGGGTTTCAGTGTCTTTTTCAGTTGTTGTTGCCCTGGTGGGCGTTGGTGACCAGGATCTTGTTGAGGGCCCTTCCCCTGGACTTTGGGGTGGCCTTCTCGCTTTGCTGTCTCCTGTTCCGGAGGAAGCGATATACGTTTCACCTTCCGTCCTCTTACAGGGGCAACTGAAATCAGTTGTGGTGCCTCCTGTGGTTGATCAGGCTTGTTATTTTCCATGCTCTGTCTCTCACGCTCGGCTTGGACCAACTTTTCTGATATGGCATGAAAGTTGGATTGGAGGGCGTGTAGTTCGGATTGAAGACTGTTAAGCTTGGATTGCAGAGTGTCCCGCTCATTTTGTAAACTTTCCGTTTCCTTTTGAAAACTCTTTCATTTTGGAAACTCTCTCTCTCAGCTTGGAAACAATCTGTTTTGGTTTGGAGACCCTGTATTTTGGTTTAGAAACTCTGTCTCTCATTTTCAAACTGTCTCTCCCTCTCTGGGATAGTATTGAATAAGGCCTGATAAGCATAAGCTAGGCCCCAAATGATTTGTGCCTCCTCAGATTCACCAGAGCCATCACATCCCTGTCTCAAATATTGGCTTAGGCTCTCAGGATCTTCCAGGTGTTCAGGAGTAAAGTTCCATGACACCGGAGATGCCCATATCTTTAAGGTCTCTCTCAAGTTCCTCCACACTCCCTGCCACTCAGTATCCTCTGGCTTTAGAGAAAGCTTCCTCAAAATATAGATACTGAGTGAAATGACTAGCATGATGAGTAATGCATTCAAGGAGATTAGCAACATGGTTGTTATGGTTTTGTGATTTTTTGTTGTTTGTATTCCACATCATTACATCATGTAAGGTATGGGCAGTTAAAGAGTTAATCCCCTGGTTACTGCAAACTACCTTTTTTGGTGTGGCCCTCTGAGGGGGAGGGGAGGCGGTGCACGCCCCAGGGGTCTTTGCGTTGGAAGGGAGGTGGTGAAGCCGTGTGGGAGATGCGGGGTCTGTTCTTTCCAGCCCGGCGGAGAAAGCACGTGGTCCTCCTGCAGTTTACTGTGTAAGATTTTCAGCCTGTAAACCCTCTATCATAATTCTACTAGCCTCATTTTGATATATTTAGTAAAATTAGTTGTTCCTCCTCAGATCGGTGCCGCTGTTTTTGTGTTAGATCCATCTACGGGTCCCCGTCTTCCCTTTGGTTTTCCCAGGTTGCGGCTCCGCGGCTTCTCTGCCGCTTTAGCCACCGGACCCCTCGGGGGGGCCGGCCCCTACTCGCCGGCAATTTTTTTTCCTTCCTCTTTTCTCGTTTTTTTTCTTTCGGGCCTGTCCCCCTTGTCACGGACGCAGATCTGTAGATAATACCGTGACAGTGGTCAAATGAGCATTCAGAAAACGCATCAAGGATTCAAAGGAGAGACTGGGAGATGATTTTAAAATCCCAAATTCTTCAAAATTAGCAGCTTTCTCTGGAGCTGTATGCCACATTGTATACATTTTTTTTTCCTCTTTACAAAGACAGGTAGGAGCAGCCAAGAAAAGTTTACAAAAAGTGTACAAAAGTTTACAAAATATCCCAGAGTATTGGCAGTCTGCCAGCACCTGCAGTTTCGATAACGAAGCTTTCCGAGAGCAGAGAAAGATTCGTTCTAAGAGCTAAAAAGCAATCTTAGCTTCATTCTAAAAGCTAAAAAAGCAGAATTTTGCCCTGAATTTTGCCTTAATTTTGCCCGCATCCTCCACCAAAAAATGTCAACGGTTTACGGGTGTTTGGCCCGGTTCCGTAACAAAGGGGACGGGGGATCCACGGGTCCACACCCCGTGAAAAGGGAAAAGGGGAAAAGGGTAAGGAGATGGCCCTGAGAGCAAAGAACAGCGGCAACAATCTGAGGAGAAACAAACTAATTTACTAAATAAGATATCGGAATGCCAAACAACACACTATAATACAATATAATTACAATTTAAGCTGATAAATCCAATACAGAGAGAGAGAATGTCCCAAAATCAAGGTAGGCCTTACTCTACTACCGACGATAAGACGGCTGGAGAGCGAGGTGCTGCCAAGACGAGAGACGGCGGAAAAAGGGAGACGAGGTCTCGTGATCTGCAAGTTTTTATACTGCGAGCTTTTATCTTTTCCCTCCGGCTGGAAAACAGTAACAGAGGAGCAAAGTACCATGGGGACTGTAGTAGTCCTTCTCTTCCAAGAACCAGGTATATCTACTACATGATGTTATGATGTGGAATACCAATAACCGAAAATCATAAAACCATGACAAACTTCCAAACCATGGTTTCCTTAGGAAGATATTTTATGTCCTGCAACACTCAGTTCATTCATTATGAACAGTTCAAAGAAGTTTAATACACACCATACAGCAACTGCAGTGCTTAGGACCACTGTGTGATTATTGGGTATATGCTAATATAATAGTGGCAAATATAAGTAAGCCTTGAGTTTCTGCCATTAGATGTATTACAGTATTTTTATTACAGTGTGTTATCTCAATACATGTGTTAGAGAGCATTTTGTTTATCCATCAAGCTTGAATCATCTTTACAAGGAGGAGAGACAAGCTAGTCTGCTGGCATTATCTAGAAATTAGGTTATATTAATTATCATGAAAATTGATCTTTAACTGCTCCCTTTTGTTTTTTACAGCACAGGGCGATCTTGTGTCCAAATGACTGTAGATTAATTCAGTTGTGCATGAATAGTGCTGTGCTGTTAAAACAATGTTGTTTGGAATTTACGCTTCATTGTGCATATTGAAATCATTTAAAAATATAAAAGTCTAGATTACAATCCGCTGCAGCTAATATCAGCCCCACATCGGCCACGAGTCACTGGGCAGCAAAGAAGGCAGCACAGCACAAACATTTCCCTCCCTGTGTTAAAATTCTTGTTTGCCACGTAAGTGGGAAAAATATCATCAAATGACGTTTATAGGTCTCTAGAGCTGTATGTGCTTGGAATAGCTCAGGGCTGACTCTTCTAACAAGACCTAAGCCTGTTCACGCAAAATGTGAAGTGCAGTTCTTATTTTAAGAAGTTTAATGTAAAATTGAAGTGGAAATTGATCAAATTCTTTCAAATGAAAGTTGATTGGAAATACGTGCTGAATGTCTTTTGCCTTTTGAAAATCCAACTAGACAATTAATTTCAATAATTACAATCAATTCAATCTGTGGGCTGGGGGATGTGCCGTTTTCTGTAGGACTGTTGTATAAGCTGCTGTGATCCTACTCAGTTCTGCAATGCCTGGACTTTACACAGATAAGCTACTTACCTCAATGCACTGTGAGTTAGAATCATTAAGGTTGGAAAGACCACTAAGATTATCAAGTCCCACCATCAGCCCATCCCCACTATGCCCACTCACCATGTCCCTGAGTGCCACATCCACCCTTTTCTTGAAAACCTCCAGGGATGGTGACTCCTTCACTTCATCTCCAGTTAATAAGATATGAATTGCCCTACCTTGTGACAAGACTGTAAACATGTTACTTGCTAGTTTTTTATTTTTGATGGCAGTTTCTGACCTCCCAAGAGGCCAGTGGGCACAGCACTGAAATGGGCGCTCTGCCTCAACTCTTACTGCCATGAATGACTTTATTCTCTCAGCTTCTGTACCTGGCCTCATCTAAAAAAAAGAAAGTAATGATTTTGGCCTACTCTTTATATGCTTTGAGACTGGTCTATTGGCTAAGGTTTTTTTTTTCTATTTATCTTAGCGTAATTTCTTTAATTAAAGATGAGAAACCTTAGACTAATGTTTTTATTTTTTTTACTAGAAGCTATTACAGTAGTCTTTTTTTTTTTTTCAAAGCTTTGAGTTTAGAAGAAGGAAATCATGATCTAAAAAGCTACCCCAAAGCTCTGAGCTCATCTCTTTGAGGCATTGGCTAGCTTCACACCTGCTAACGTTGGGTGGTTTCATAGAATCACAGAACGGCATGGGTTGGAAGGGACATTAAAGCCCACCCAGTTCCAACCCCAGTTGTCACTCACTAGATCAGGCCCCTCAGGGCCCGATCCCCTCACAAACAAACATAACCTTGTCCCACACAACTGCTTCAGGCTTGCCCTTGTGCTGACATACTTAAGGCAGCGCTGTTTTTCAGTTTGTGGACAAGCTCATGCTAGCAGAATATACGTGAAGAAAATGGTGAAGATTACTGATGCCAAATTCATGAATTATATTATCAATGTCCTATGTATGGGGAGAACTATGAATTGCATTACAAGATACAGAATGATTCTTTTTTCCCCCTCTGGTGTTGAACGAAAAAGCAATATATGATCTGAAGTCTAGCTTTGATATTTCTCTCTATTGTTCTCTTTTTCAAAGCTTTCTTATAACCAATAAAATTCACGGATTTGCTGTATCTTATTCAGCAAGGAGTCAACTTAAATACTAATATGCTGCGTTGGCACCAAGTGAAAGAAATTGATTTAGAAGATGACAGCAAAGGGGCCATGCTGAAATGTGTATAGCCAGGTAGTGTCATACTTCCTTGGAAAGCATTCAAATTGATTTCTCATGGAAAAACGTTCCTGTGGAGCTGTATCAGACAAAAAAACACCTTCCTTCCAGAAGTGCTTATCTATCCTACAGGCACCCACAAGCACATTTCCACAGTGCCATCCTTTGCTAGGGTCAATATGCTTTGACACTGCGCTGCCACGTCAGTGCACCCTGCTGGAGGTGGCCCATGAGGACAGCTGGTGCTGCTCAGCCTAACTTGGGGTTTGTCTGTTTTCCTTGTGCACACACACAGGAACAATGGGATGAATGAAGCCCTGTCCTCTGGAGTTTGAAAAAGTGCCCAGAGGAGAATGATTAAAACAGCTTGCTGCTGCTACAGGTACATTTTAGTTCAAAACATATCTGATTTAGATAACAGCATTTAAGATGCAAGTAGACTAGATATGCATCACTGCTCCTAAACTGATTCATGGCCATCCTGAGCTTCTGGCTTATACAGGAAAGGTCAAATTTCTGAAGGACTTCAGAGGATTTCATGCGAAGAAGGCCATTACCATTTACTTTCCAATGTCAGCTTCAGTGAGAAGTCGCTCTTTTAAGGGGAAGTGCTGGGTCTGCAGTACGAGGGTTTGTGGAAATCATTTAGGATGTCTTTGCAGGAATTTCAGTCTCAACATGCATGTTTAAAAAAAAAAAAAGAAAAATTTTAAAGGGTTTCTGACTCATACAATGGCCAGTTGTCCAGAGAGCCAGGGGATTCCCTCTGAAAGCAAACATCTTGGTAGCTACCTCTGTGCCGCAAAGCCTGCTGGTTAGAAGAGTACAGTTGAGGTTTTCTGGGGATAGATCCTCTAGGTGGTACCTAGAGAAAAGGTGATTATATCCATAAAGTAGAGCAGTGAGATTAGGCTTTCTTTAGAAACATGCTTGTTAAGGTATATTGGCTGCAGGTTTCATGTTCCCAGGCAACGAGATTGCATGTGTTCTGTACAAAGAAGGAATAGTAACATAGAATGGTAATAGAGTTGGTGAGCATGAAGGTTTCCTGGCTGCTGCTCTTCCCTTCTTCCCTTGTCTGTGGAAGACAATATTAGAAGCAGACGCTATATTTTTCCCGGCAGCCAGAGATTAATAATCTGCTAACTTGCAGGTTTTGAGTCTTCTGCAGTTGCTTCAGAAAGATCAGTTTCTTCAAGTGGCGGAAATTCTGTGTATCAGTTCTATGCTGCTGAACTCACTGTTGCTTCAGAGTTCATTATTTGGGGGATTCATTATCCGTTTAGTGTAATGCTTTTGCTTGTGTGTGTTTATCTACAGCAAAATACACTTGAAAGCACTCCTGCATTTCCAATTAAACTGCTCAACTCAGGTGCCTGTGTCCGTTTGGATACATAGTTCCCTTTCTCCTTCCCCTTTCTTAGGGATGTTTTTTGCTGTTCAGCTCATCAAATGATAACCCTTCCTCCTCCCCCTGAAAGCCTCTTGATAAGCTCTGTGAACTGTGCATCTGAAGGGTAGTTGATAGTGAACCCAAACACACAGAGTCCCTCCAGTACCAGCATCAAGCGTTTGTTTATTAATAAACGTTGCTGAATCCTCTGACTTCCAAGCACATTTTGTAGGTGGCTGATGTGCGAGCACATTTGGAGCGGCTCCATTCATTCAGTTACGAAAAGAGATATTAAGCTCTTCATATGGTCTGCTGGAAAAAGTGAGCTGAGCTGTTGTGGGAAAAAGAATGTGAGCACTACGACAAAAGGTTTTGGATTTTCTGTTTTGCTTTTTCCTTATTTGTTTGTTTGAAAAATGTTTTAGAATGAAATAGAAATGCAACGTATTCAGTTAGATGGTCATTGAAGAGGACTTTTTTGTCTCTGTTTTCTTTGTGTTTCCCTGAGCTTGTTGCTCCTTATCTCATAGTTTATCTCTTATCTTAATCCATGCTGATAATGATAAAAATGAGAGTGCAGGTAAAGAAAATGTAAAAAGCAAACCCTGAGAACCTAAGCTATCCTACCTGATGTATACTAGCGTAGAATTTCTTTTAGTTGTAAATAGTTTGCCAAAATTACATATCCTTAAGCTCTAAGGAAACATTTTTAATGAAATACTATCACTGCAAAACTTATGTTGGTTCCCAGAAGACTTACCTGCAAATCATTGTAGCCAACTCTACCTAAAGGTAAAGTGAATGAGGCAGAAGTGTGTCTGGATACATTTGTGAGACGATAACATTGCTTACTCCGTAGTTTATTTTATAACAAAGCACTCTGTGAGCAAATGGAATAGTGTGTGAAGAGATAAATCTGAAGATAAATACTAAGTTTTCAGTTGAATGATTATTTGGGTGTAACACCAAAGAGAGTTTTCCCCTTAGGAGTAAGTAACATTGTATTGTTTTAGTAGTCTTTTGTTTCTGAAGTGTTATGAGGAGGAAGATTTGTATACCTTCAAATTATCTGGCAGTCGTAATTGGGGGTTTAATGTCTCTATATGTGTAATATCAACAGGTCAGGACTAAATGCCTGGAGAAGGATTGTGGTCTGTATCTGTGCAGTGCCTGTGCCATTGGGCTTTGGGCTCATCCATGCAGTCGTCGCTTCAGAGGCTAACAGGCAGCAGTGGCTCCAAGCCCTGTTGTAGACAATCCGCTGTCAAGACTTGGATGTTAATTAATTTTAATGAACCTTGGAACATGCAGTACGCATGGAAATGCTGCTTTTGAAAACAGTATGTTGCAAAGTAAACAACAGAAGTAGGTATTTCAGAAGGTGACCTCTATTTGGTATAATACATTTTTTTGTCTTTGTATGAAAAAGAATGCCCTCCAGAACAGACTTTTTTTTTTACTGATTTCTACTCAGCAGTTTTGTTTGCATGTTACTGGCCTTGCTACGAAATCATTTTGTCATTTGCTGATCTGACTTGGCACATTCACCGGGCAACAGGCTGTCCCTCGGTTTTGCAAGGGCTAATGGTTTAAGTACTACAGCATAAAAGGGCTGAACCAAAAGATACCAAAATATGAGGCATTGCATACAGTAACTGCACTACTCATGAAACTCGGGTTTTATGAGTATCTGCCTGAGAACTGAGCAGTGACTCCTGCCTTTCAGTGCAGAATACCAACATCCCCTCAGCATCCTCTTATAATTGTAAGGCAGCAGAGCTGAGCTATGGGCTGTCAGTGCCACTTGGGGTGCTCGGATCACTTTCCCATTTTGCTCTGGTGCATGTGATACACGATAGTAGAGATGAATGAATTGTATATTTTATTTAACAAAGACTAATTCATTTTAATGAATTAGTTAGCAGTGTACTGCCTGACCCAAACACCCGGGAAGTACTAGTAGTTTTCATTATCCCTCAAGAAATCATTGACTATTTTATGTGGTGCAGTAATGTATTATTCATAGACAATTTCATTGGTAACATTATTGCAGATTCTCAGTGTAACAAGAATGTACATAAAGTCATGAAATCCTTAGGAGGAGAAAGATGGGTGATCTCCCATAAAAATAAGATACGTGCATATGCATATGTACAGAGGACTATGGGTCTTTGTGGAATCAGGCAAATGCCTTTTAATCACGGCAATGTCTTTTTCTTAAAGCACGCCCGCAACTACTCCTCATAATCCACTCATCCGTCTCAGTTTATTAGTGATAAAATGTGGAGCTGAAATGTTGTTCTCTGCCTGAAGCCGAACACTTTCAGTCTCATCATTAGCAGTTTGCATGTAGTTATTACATGGAAAGGTATCTGCAGTTCCAAGCAGAACTTGGGACATAGGAATATGTACCTCAATAAGAACCATCTCCACTTGTGGTGTGGACTTGTGAACTGAGACCTTGTGACAGTTATATTGAGTGTAGTCTAAAAGCACATTGTGCTCCTCCTTACTCGTTTCGCACTCTTTTATGGTCCCCCTTGAAACCACAGGCAGCGTTGTTATCCAAGTGAGATGTGTTGCAGTTACAGCTTGCTGTGCTGGGTAGGGTGCTTTGGAAAGCTTTTACCACTTCATAATTTAAATCCATGTTTGTGCCTCTTTAATTGGAAAATTGTATGAAACAAACATTTGTGTATGTGTGTTTGTACTGTTTAAAGGCTACTTTGACTTTCAGTTACTGAAGAAAACACTTTACAGCAGAATTAGATTTCAGTGTCCTCAAGCTCCATGTTCTCGTAGTGTTTGTGTGTGGTTTGCATTATGGGAACTATTTAAAAGCATTTTAGTCCCAAAGTGGGGTCTTGGCATATCTAAAGAGTGCTGCCAGGGCTTGAAAGTCCAGCCAGCCCTGAAGCTTCCAGCCCAGTTCTGTGCTTCCTATGGATTCAAGGCTGGACCTGACATCAACGCTGGTGCCTGACTTTCAAATACATGCACTGGTGTGTTACCCTGCACCCTCTTACCAGCAACAAGTATGCACCAGTGACATCGTGGTTTACTGAGTGGTAGTTAGTACAAAGCCTCCAGCATACCGCCCCTAAAGCAGCTATGAAGCTGGAGAAATTGCCACCTTTGTACAACATTGAAATCTCCTTTGAAATCAAATTCAAAGATGATGGGTCTATAGCTCCGCAGTTCAGTCATAGAATCATTCAAGTTGGAAGGAACCCTTAAAGGTAATCTAGTCCAATCCCCTGCAGTGAACAGGGACACCCACAGCTAGGTCAGGTTGCTCAGAGCCCCATCCAGCCTGACCTTGAATGTTTCCAGGGATGGGGCATCCACCACCTTTCTGGGCAACCTGTTCATCTCATGGTCAGGGTGATGCAAAAATAATGAAACAATGTCTTGGAAAACTATGTTAAGACTAGGATGCCTCTTAACTCTCTTTTCAGACAGTTGTGTTGTTCCCAAAGACCTGTGGCATTGGTGTATAGTGACTTCACTCCTTAATTTAGAGCTGAGCCAAGTGAGTACAGATCATGGATTTGCTGAGATACTTAAGAATAACCTGATTCTTGTCTTTCTTAAGTGAGTTAATGGCAGGACTGAGAATACAGCCTCCACCTTGGCTGCTGATCTCATGGGTCCTGAGACTGGGAGCCACCTACCTTAGCCTGAACTTCCCTGGCAGCAGGACATCTCCTCTCAGAAGCTTCCAGGACTGCAGAGCAGGTAGCTGTTACAGCAAGCGTAACCTCTGGGGAAGGAGCAAAGTTAAACCCAAGCCTGTGGTGGAGGCAACTTCATAACAACTATCAGAAGGTCGCACAATAGGCATTTTTTGCGCATATTCTGATGTTTAACAGACTGCTTGGGATGGTGTGGGAAGGCACTTCATATTCTGTGGTAGTCAAGGCATTGGGCTGGGGAAAAGAGGGGGAGAAGATTTCTATCCCAGCAGCTCAGGCACCTGACAGTGAGGAAAAAGCTTCAGATCATATAAGCTGCAGAGGTACTCTTCACCAGCAGTTTTCTCCCTACAGTCAGGAAAAGACAAAACTTATCAGTGGTGATTATGGGGAAAAATAGCTTACGTAAATATGCGTACTAAAAATATTTTCTATATTTTTCTAGAAGCGCATCTTTATATCCTTTTTATGTGGAGCACGAGTACGTTAGTACTGAGGAATGACTGGCTTCAGTAGCAGGTTCTACTGCACAGCAAAAGGCTGTGGCTGCACAGCAGTGAGCCTCTAGCCCAGAAGGGGAATTGCACATCAGCTTTGGATGCTAATAAGGGCATGACCTTCTTGCCTAAGGAGAGGAAGATTGCCCAGGGGATGCTGTTCCCTGCTGGATGCTTTACATCTTGCCAGTCACCGTGTGCAGTTTTGTCCCTCCTTTGCAATCAGCAGCGCTTCTGTTGTTTCTCCAGCACCAGCTCCAGGAGCAGCAGGTCTGGCTGGATATGAATGAAGTTCTGGGTGAATGATGGGGAAAGGATTTGCAGGCAAAGCAGTCAAGAAAAATAGCAGCCACTCCAAAGAAAGCATGGGATACAAGTGAGATTATCAAAGTGAACCTTCAGGTGTCTGAGAGAAGGGGATGTGGGTGGTGAACCCTGTGTACTTGTATGGTGAATGCTGGCATTCTCAGTAACTGGAGAAATGCAAGTGGGCTTCAGTATGTCTGGGCAGGTTTTTCAGTCCTGGTGAAATGTAATTATCACTGTTAAATGAGTTTTGAAGGCTCAGAGGCTGAACTTGGATGAAGCGATCTGGAGAAGCACTGGTGGAATCAATGTATTTATTTTGGTGTTGCAGTCCAAATGCTTCCTGAAAGCAAACTGATGTATGTTTTCGTATTTTGGAAGGAGGAGAGGAAGAAAAGCTTAAACAATATCAATCTCATTTTGATTCTAAAAAATCTCCTCTTATTTAATGACATCATCTCTAAATTATAATGCAATATACAAATGCAGTCTAAATGATTTCATAGCACAGTGTTTAGATCACTCTAAAGCAATTCTACTTCTATGAGAATGTTATGTTTAGTTCTGCTTCTTAATAGATTCAGACTTTGAAATCTCAAAGCTTTTGATGAAGCTAGAAGTTTACCAACATTTTACCAACAGTTCTCATCAGGTGCTCTGTTTCTGGAAGTGGCAAGGTTGCTCCATTACACAGACTGCAGTGTTTTGCTCCTACCCCCAAATCCTTCTTGGTTGGGGTAAAAATCCATTCAGAAAAGAACTGCTTTTTCCAATGTAAACTGTGAAGTAGAAAGGCGCAGAAATTGCCATCAAGTTTTCCCATGTCTACTGCATGTCTAATTCAGGCCAATATATCTTGTAGTAGGTGCTAACAACAAGCATAATATAATAAGTCTGACATATTTGTGTTCTAACAACCTTAAACTCCAGGGATTCAAGCCAACTTCATTAAAACAGTGGGAGAAAATGTTAACAAGTCATTTTAAATTGAGTTGACATATACATGCCTTTTGACTGAATCACTTACTGTTGTCCTGGTAATTTAGTTTGGGTCTTCTGGCACATGGCGTGAATGTGTGGAGGAAGCAGTACAGCATTCTTAGAAGCTGGTTTGTTTGCAGTACAATTTTACTTGCTCGTTATATGTGTACGTGTATGTATATACATAGGGAAAAGTATGTACTTTCAAATATGCAAAGTACTGTGAAGCAAAAGTTCAGGTTTTGGTGCTTAAGTTACTTAGAGATTTTGCATCTTGGTTGCTAAGGCTGCCAGTAGGGTTTAAATAATTCTTCTGTCTGTACATGTATATATGTCTTCGTGGTCTAACAGCTTTTTACTGGCCCTCTTCAATTATATTTGAAGAAGTGTAAAGGCATCAAAGGAACTGCACTTCTACCGGTTTGAGTATTAGTGGCTCGTATTGAAGCCAAGGTTAAGAAAATCTAATTCATTTTACACCAGAACAGTAAGCAGAAGAGAAACTGGTCAACTTGTTATACTGGTTCCTACAGCTCTTTTCAGTTTCAATATACCCAATTTATACAATGCAGTGTGTATCTATGCACGTTGTCTGTGTATTATACACACTCGTTCACTGAAATCCTTTCAGAAATTAACTGTTCTCCCCCTTGTGTAAAGCAGAACCACAGCTCCATCTAGTGGCTATGTGGATTAATAAGACAAAGATGCTAAAATAGATGGTGTCTGTGATTAGGCGTTTAGTGAAAAAAAATAGGTCTATCATACAGATGTCACCTCCCTCAAAATCATTATGATGTACATAAGAGAAGCTTCTAATCTTTTGATTGCTGATTTTTATGGTGTGGTTTTGATTTGTTTTTGGAGGAGGGGATGTGTTTTCTGGTCTTCATGCCATTGGAGATTATGGGTTTTTTCCTCAATTGTAATAGTTTAAAAAAAAAAAAAAAGAAAAAGAAAAAACAACCAACTTATACTATATGTGAAAATTCCTTCCATCCCACTCCATTATCTAGAGAACAATAGGTAAAGCTTTACGAGAAAGGCCAAATACTGTCTGAATTTCACGGCTCTCCTGATTTATAGCTCTCTAACTGTGATCCCCAGAACAAAGCTTGAAGCTCACTCTAAGGACAGAAATGCTCATTAACTCTCAAATACAAGTATTTCTTCCCGATTTTATCTAAAAGTCAAATACTAAGCGTGGATACATTTTTGCTTTACTGCTATTTCTCTGCTTGTATTAGGCAGACTTTGGAGGTAGATTTTGTTATGCAAGCTGCTCTGTAGTTTGAAATTATTCCAAATGGAATAACAAAAAGAATTCTGAAATGAATTTTTGATCAAAAATTAGTGTTGGAGCTGGCAGTATTGTTTTGGTTTGAGGATTTTTTACCACATTTTTAAAAACAAAAATTAGATTAATACACTTAATAAAGGAACTCTTCTGCTCAGCAAATACAGACCTGGCTTCATGTTTTCAGCAAAATGAGAGATGCAAATGGGTAAAGCAGCTGTTTGGTGAAAACTGAATTGGTTTGGAGCAGGGAGCTGTGGCAGTGAGCTGTGCTGTCAGTATTGCATAAGCATGAAGGACTGGAAGCAAGACAATGAGAATCAGCATGGCCACACATACAACGAGCAGAGATTCTCTGCTGTTCCCCATTGTAAAATGATACAACAGCACCACTAAAACTTTGGGCTAATTCATATCAATTAAATGCATTCTATGCTGAAACAGATTTTGTTCCAAAAAGGTTAAATACTACACAAAGCACTTGAAATTGCATTTCTGAACCTTATGTATTTGAATAACCACAAAATCACATTTTTGATGATTTTTCATGGTACGACTGACAAATATATACATATAACTTTTTCATCCCTATTTATTAGTCATCAGAATATGTGTTGGCTTTTTTTAGACTTGCAAATCTTGTGTCTTGCAGGTAGCCATGAACTTGGTAAAGCTTTACAGACGAGATGCTGATTGGAATAGGAAATTGTGAGATAGCCTGATGAAGGGAAAATCAAGTCCAGTTTCTTCAGCAGGTACCTGCTGAGAGAAGAAGCAAATCCCAAGGTTGTGGCATGGAAGTGATAATCTGAGACTGGAATACACATATTCCTTGGGCCTGCACTTGCCCATTGTGAGGCATCTGGGAATGGAACAGTTGCATATTCACTCCTCTTTACACTTTACACATTCCTATTTCTAGTACAGTGAAGCATTTTATACAGCCACACAGAGTTTTATATGCCGTAGTGACATTTAGCCTACATACTCTCCTCTACTCAATTTCCCAGTGACCAAGCTGTAAGCTGTATATTTGCATACATTAATGCTTTGTCACCTCTAACTTCAGGAAGAAGACAATTTCAGGCAGAAATACCATCTTGTTTCTGTCAAAAGACTTGGTACAGGAGAATACTTGAAAAAAAAAAAAACACATAACATTTGGAAACTTATAACCAATTCTTTGCACTGCGTGTTTTTTTGCCTCAGATTTTTATAATAATGCTTTAAGATCTCAATCGAGAACAGTTTTTTGGTGTGTGAGGGACTGACTGTGTTAATGACTAACGATAGCCTTTCTCATTAATCTGTGTGTACTTACAGTAGACAGATGTCAAGAAATGTCCATCCCTCCTTAGGAACTGATGCAAAAGTCACAAGGAATGCTCAAGATCCCTCGATGCTCTTTTGTCAGAGAGGAGATTTATTTTCTTTTACCAAAACTAAGACAATTCATTCTCTGCCCCACTACAATCATACAATCATAGAATGGTTGGGGTTGGAAGGGGCCTTAAAGCCCACCCGGTCCCAACCCCCTGCCGTGGGCTGGTTGCCGCCCACTAGATCAGACTGCCCAGGGCCCAGTCTAGCCTGGCCTAGAGTGACTCCAGGGAGGGGGCATCCACAGCCTCTCTGGGCAACTTGTGCAGTGCCTCACCACTCTCATAGGGAAGAATTTTTTCCTTATATCAAATTGAAACCTACCCTCTTAGTTTTAAAGTGATTTATCCTCGTCATGTCACTACATTCTCCAGTAGAGTCCCTCTCTGCTTTTCTGTAGGCTCCCTTTAAGTACTGGAGGGCCTTTCTCTCCTCTAAACCAAAGAACCCCAATATTAAGTTACTTAAGGCTGAGGCTAACTAAAATGTGTAGTCTACTGCTAAGCAATTAGCTTCCAAAAAATGTACAAGGCCTTTCCTCTTGCTGGCAGTTGTAAGTGATGAGCTCCAGAAAATGTGTAAAAGGTAGAATCAAAGCCCATGCGACAAAACTGTTGCCCCTTTCTGCTGCTTATGTCATTGCTCTGGATTCTGAAGGCATGTTGACATCTGCAAGGCAGTATTTTCGTAACAAACCAGTAAGTATGTGTTAGGGACCAGCAGAACTCTTCAGTGCTTGGTTGTTTTTTTGTTTGTTTTTTATTCCACCTCATGAAATCTGTGTGAACTTTTGATGGCATTTATAAAACAAAACCCAAATCAACTAGAGAGCAATCGTGTTTGCATATCTCTGTATGCACGTTAAAGGGGGGAGGGGTGAGTACTGTCTAACAAAGCCAGATATTGATCTGAGGAGCAGACACTTTGACTGGAAGGATTCACAAAGAAGCATCACAGCACACCATTTTATGTCTACATAGAGGCCCTGAAGCATCAGATCATTAAGGACACAGTAAATTTGTAAAAATATTTGTTTTATAATGGAAATTGTCTTACTTTGCTGTTTTGCACGAAGCATGGAGAAGATGATGCTTTGACAAACTGATAAAAATACTGCATGCACCTTTACCATCCCTTGTAGCTGTTCTCCCTGGTAGAGAAGCCACTTCATTCTTGGTGGTGGTGTTGGCTGTTTCACTTGTGCGAGCAGAAAAAACAGGAATAAAATGTCAAAACTCTCCATAGCATCACAGTTTTCTGTAGTGACTGCAGTATTTTGTAGTGCTTCTTTACAGTATCCCATAGAAAAATACTGGCTACAGATCATGGGGATTATTTAGCAGCAGAAGGCATATTCACTTTCTGATGTAGTAGCTAGCTTAATACTAGACCAACCAAAAAGGGCAAAATCAATCATAAGAAAGAATAGATCTTCCTCAGTCTAAGTGTGTTTCTTAATTGGAGACTTTTGCTGCAGCAGCAGCAGTCAACAAACTTGATGTGATTTTGACACGTTGCAGTTTGGACTGTGGAGTTTTAATGATTGTATGTGAGGCAACATTGATTTTTTTTGTTGTTGTTTATTTTGCTCCTCTTCTGTTTTTCTTAGTCATCTGCTATGGCATTTGAACCTACAGACACAAGATGCAGCATTGTTCAATCTTGTCGCAGTTGTGTCATTGTCATACCATCTGTGCTTCATAGAATCATTTGAGTTGGAAGAGGGCCTAAAACATCATCTGATCCAACTCTCCTGCAATGAGCAAGGGCACCTACAACTAAAGCAGGTTTCTTGGAGCCCGGTCCAGCCTGACCTTGAGTGTCTCCAGGGATGAGGTCCACCACCTTTCTAGGCAACCTCTTCCAGTGCCTCACCACTCTTAAAGAACTTCTTCCTTATATCCAACCTAAATCTCTCCTCTTTTAACTTGAAACAATTTCTCCTTCTCCTGTCTTCTTTGGTGTTGAGTCCAGGAGCCAGGCTGCTGGCTTAAGCATCTAATGTAGGCAGTAGGAACATCCCTTTGCTGCTCTGGGTGGTCATTTCTTCTAAGGCTTACTTAAAGTACTTATGTTGGTTTAATTATGGCATCTGTAGAGGAATCTTCAGTGTAGACTCAGTAGATTTCAGATATGGAACACCCCTGAATATTTTAAAAGAAATTATAGAATCATAGAATGGAATATAGAAATAGAAAAATAGAAATATATTGGTTTATGTGCTTGTAGAGGTAAAGGGAGAAGAGAACAGTTGTTGTGGTAGTTTGGATATGTCTTTCTCACTGGTTGCCTGCAGAGCTCTCACTAAGGATGGCCAACCTTTCCATCTGAGCTGTGCACCTTTAGCAGGACTCACTATATGGAAATATCCGAGAACCTGATTAAAATAAGTGACCACGTTACAGCAATAGTATCTCTGCTTTATAAAGAGACTTGCACAGTCACTTCATTGTCTATAGAAAATAATTTTTAAGAAATACTAATTTGGCAACCGGCATAATTTTTCACACTAGTGTACATATTCATGGTCTTTTGCCTGGTGTTGTTTTTTTAATTGAAACACAATTTATGATTTGATCTTTGCTTCTGAAAACGTTAGGTGCTACCCTAAAGAAAGCTTTAGCCAGGGAAAATAGACCAGACAGTCAAATTCAGCTAAGGTGAGCTTTTGAATGATGTGTATTTGTACTGTGCAGGTTGAAAAGCTGGGTTTTTATCCTCCTTCCCAGGAGCAGGTTGTTATTCTCAGCAGTAGTATTTGTGCTGTTGTCTGTCAGTGATCACGTTTGAGCTTTGTTCGTGTGTGGTGGCCCCACTCCTCTTCCCTGGGACTGCCATGTATGCTGCTCTATTCAAAGGTGCTTGTGAGCTGTCTTGGTGCCCATTTAGAATACCAGAGACGCCTCTCAGGGAGCTCTTGTTGAAGACCACAAGGCAAAGTGCTGCTGAGTTCAAGGAAAGGTATCCTGCTCAGAGCTAATGAATTTGGTCACAGCTTAATTGCAATCAAATAGCATGAAAAAATGCAAGAGGCAGCAGGAAAAAAGCTAAAGCAGAGCATCTTGTATCAAATGTTCAGCTGAGAATTAAGTATTGATTGTGGAGCATATGTCAAAAACCAAATTTTATTGTGTGCCCTACAGTGATTTCTGTGTTCAAAATGAAATCTGAGAAGCAGGCACTTGTTTACCTCTGTATGTTACTGCTGCATGTGTGACAAGAAAATAAAACAGTCATGAAATATCATTAGTGTTTTCCTTTTGTTGATTACTGAGTTTCTTTAGCTGCAGGAAATACTGGGGAGAATTTATGGCTCCAACCTTTAGTTTAAAATTAATGTAATTGTTGAGCTTTGGGATTACAAACAGCTGTCTGCATGTCAAACAGTACCAAACGGAAAAACTTTACAAAAAAAAAAAAAAAAACAGCTAGCTAATAAGTCTGCCTGTATCAGGGAACTTTTGCGCAAAAAGAGGAAAAATCTGCTCTAAAAGGGGAATGTATATGATAGTAAATGAGAACAACTGTTGAAATTGCCAGGACAAGATTTGTATTGTGATGAAGTTATTGCTGGAGATTTACAGTAGACACAGCATTCATTTTATTTAACATACAGAATCATAGGATGTGTTCGCAAGCTGTTCCTCTCAGTTTTGGGGACATTTTTACTCCTGACTCCAGCACAGTAATTCTGTTATCTTTGGTGGTAGTACAATCTACCTTGCTCCACAGAGACATCTGTTCAGTAATATTGACAAGCCTGATGAGAGCTGATTCCTTTCTGCAACTAAATCATAGCACCTCCATCATCCTAATCCTCTTTTGCTTGAAAATGTCTTACTGAGTTCTGTCATCATCTTTCAGAGCAATGAAACAATGAGACTTGGTTTTATGTTAACTTTTGGGGTTGCTGTCTCTGCTATTCATAACTTTTTAAGAAGTGATTACAGTGCCATTGTCTTTGCCCCACTTTGCCGCATCTATAGTGTCCTGCCATTACATGAATTCTGCCTGCAGAGACTTGGGAGAAATTATATCACTCAAGCCAGTGAAATCTTTTTTATTTTTTTGGAGATTGTTACTGATTTATTATATGATATTTCTATTCCTACAGCATCTTTCATCTGATGATTAGCATCAAAGCATTCTGTAAATCTTGATTATTTAGCCTTCTCAGTAGTCTCAGGGTATTTTTGAGGAAAAAAAAAATATTTTGCTTAGCTTCTGGTTGAAAGGCATCTGCTTTTGAGATGATGTACAGAAGGTATTTAACAGTACAACAAGGTGATATAACAGCTTTGGGTAGAACTGAAAAGGTAACGGATGGTGGTTGGCTAACGCTGTGGCAGAAAGCTGGTGTACAGGCAGTGGAGAGCTTCCCCTCCTCTTTCACCTCTTTTATTTTATCCTCTTTCACCTCTTTTATTTTATCTGTAAAACTCAAAACTCCAAATTACGTACAGGAATGGGCACTGAACAGAAAGTGCAGGCAATTGGTAAACTAGAAAATGGAGAAGTGGTTGGAGATGCCAGTGTTAGGTCTGGGTCCATGGCTAGCTTTTAAGAAAACCAAGGGGCAACGGGACACTGGCTTCCTCATTGACAGCAGATGATCAGGATGAGCAGAACCACAACCAGGATCTGTGGTCCTTGAAAATCTTCTGTGTATTCACGTTGAGAACTGAGGAGTCTGATAGCTCACATGAGGGCTGCTGTGGACCTGGTAAACTAAGCCAGCCAGGTGGGGAGAAAGGCAAGTGATCATCCTTCATCAGCAGTGACATGTTCCCTTGAAACCTTTCAATTCCAGCCATTAGCTGTTTCTAGTGGAAAGAGCTGGGTGGAAAAGAGGTACACAATTTTAGCTGTAAGCCTTTAGAGTTATTTGCATGTGCTTTCTGTTTCACACCAAGTAATAGTCAAAAGAATATCATTGAACCCATTAGTGGCAGGAAAATTGAACATGCACCTAGTCTTTGTAAGCTTAAAGGAGCACATGACCATGGGACTAACAAATACCTTTCCGGTTTATCACTTTGCATGGCTGGCTTTCAGACACCTTCATCATCCATGTCAGTAATGGTTGTTTAAAGAGTTCTGCACTCAAAATAAAGAGACCAGATTTCTGAATGATTCAGCACTCTTTGGGAGCTATCTATTACCCCAGTATCATGAAGGTGCATACAGGGTTGTCTGTTAGAGCGTGCTCTGGTGCACTGCAGTATAGGCATGCATCTCATTCAGCTTTCAATCACTCCATCCTACAAGATGGCGCCAAAATTGAAAGCGATATGCAGCATGGAAGAATAATGATCGTATTTGTTTAACATCCTTTACCATAATGGTTATGTCACATAATTTTAAGTGAATCTTGTTTCTTAGAGGCTGAGCCTCTACATTCAATACTGAAGGAATCACAAAGAATTTGTGTAATTGGCATCATGCATGAGGGTTTCTGAAGCACTGGGAAAGGTTAGATCTTCTGCACCAGCAATGATCTTATTGCCATAGTTACAGCTGTGATTCTCCTCCTCCCTTTAAGTCAGTAAATCATATTAAGAGTATCTTCAAAAACCTGGAAGCCTCACCTAGAAAGCAAATTGCTGAACAGCTGCATTAAAAGCCAACTCTGCCTGTAGTCATGCCTAATCTTGTTTCATTTTGGGTTGAAGCCTTCACTGTGGGTAAAACAAAAACATCTTTGTGCTCCTAAAGCTCAGTGCCACTACCTTAGGGATTCCTTGAGCAATCACTGTATGGAGACTTAGAACATGCCAAGCCCTTCAGAGATCTCTGCAGTGAAGCAATAGTTTTGTATGTGCTTTGCTTACTAGGGCAAGGTACAGATATGATGCTTGGGCACCTGTGTGGATCAGAACCCCAACTTACATCTGTGCAGGTGACTAGGACCAGGATGACTTGTAGTTGGCTTGTCTTGATGAGGCTGAAATGCCACTTCATGAGATGAGCTGCAGTTCCAGCTGCATCTGAAATATGGGCAAAGAGACTATCTTTTATTTGCTGTCAGGAAAGCTGTGTTCTATCTGAATTGTGTAGATATGCAGCAGTACAGGCTGTGAGTGAGAAACTGAGCAAGAGCATTTGTCGCTTAAGAAATACACTTTTGACTGAAGGTCCTCAACTCTTTTTCTGTTAAGCAGGATAATAGTGAATCTGTAAAGAATGAAGACTCAAGGGAATGTCTTTGCTAACCCACTACGGCGCTAGAACATCTCTAAGTCTTCAAGCCTTCCTCATTTGTACCCTTTTTTCTTCTGCATCTCTGTGAAGTCATCTTTTTCCCATAGTTCTGGCCCCTTTTGTCTCAAACCAGGTAATGAACAAAGGTATCTGACTTAGCAGGATATCTAACAGATCTTGTGAGGAAATTTTCCTTCCAAAGCACCCCGTCTCCGTACTCTGGACTGCATGGACTGTGTTGGTGGTTTGGATGGTTTCAGCATACTCTGCAATCCCCTAGCTGTCTTTCTCCAAGGAAGTCTGAGGATATCAGCATGTGTTACATCCAGCAACAAGACTGCTGGGCATGCTTGCGTGAATTTTCATCTTATTTTGTACTTTGATTTATCAAGTCAAAGCATTTTCCATACACACAAATAGAGATGGAAGAGCTTTGGGGACAGGGAGAGACTAGGACATTTGTAGGCATTTGTCTACATCTTTTTCACCATTAAACCTTGTTACCCAGTGGCATAGAAGGAGCAAACTCTGTATCCTCTTGGCATGCTCCATACTAATTTCGTTATAGAATACCCCAAGCTGGAAGGGACCCACAAGGATCAGCCTGTCCTCCTTGACCTTATGGATTAAGGTTTTGAACTGTCATCTGCAGCAGAATAAATGATGGTCATTAATACCCAAAAGTACGTACGTTGCTTGTTGATCAAATTGGTTAAGGTTGCATCAGGTATGACTTAAAAAGTGTTAAACCAGTTCAGTAGTTCAGTACATATTTATATGATATTATGCCTTTCACAAATTGAACATTTTGTCAATAGTTTCTAATAGCTTGCAGTAAGAGAACAAGCTATGGTCTTCAGTATGGTTTTTAAGGTGAAAACTACTGATTTAACTGAATGGAAAGTATACATCAGCAATTGCATCTTCAATTTTAAGCTATAACCGAGCTGTAGGAAGCAAAAACTCCATACTGAGTAAATTATAAATAGTTTATTTCATTGGATCTTGCCTAGCAAGCTAAAATAAACATGCATCCTTAGATGTATCAGAAATTCATGTAACATGTTAATTAGTCAGTGTGCTGTCATTAGATTTCTAGTAGCACTCATTACTCCGGCAGCTCTCAAGGGTTTCTGCAGTAGTACTTGGCTTGTAGCAATAATGATACCATTTTGCAAGCTTCTGAAGGCTTTTTTTTTTTTTTTTGCTCCGACTTGCATTGATTGTTTCATTTACGTTTTCGCTATTGCTATTGTTTATTACCAAGAGCTTATCAATTAGCTCAGTCAAGATCCCAACAAATACTACTGTTTCACTCACTAAAAATCAATAAGGAAACTCAATAACTCCTTCCAAAATCCAATAAAGAAGCAGCAAATTAAAGCGTTCACAGCAGATATGTGCACAGTGCTTCGGCTGAACAGTTTATCTCATGAAAAAATGTTGTTTTTTCTTAACAGTAACTACCAACTGAACTCAGCCTGAATCTGCAGATAATTTATTCTTATCTTGCCCTTTTGTTTTTGCTTAAAAGAGCTGAAATAGAGATGGCATTTTCAGAGAAGAAATATTTTGATTGCTTAGAAATCATGTCCTGAGATAAAGTTTAGGGAATGGGAATAGTTTCCATTATTGAAGGTTAAAACTATGCTAAAACCAAACTGAAATGTTGTATGGGGAGCTGGGAAGGATGAATTTTAATGCAGAAAAACGATGTTCAGCTTTTCAGCTCAGACCAAAGCAACTGTCATTTGCTCCCACCTCCTCTGATGATTTTACTACTTTGTACTTTGTAATGAAATTTTTAGGCAGTGTATACTGGATGACGAGCTAACTTATTCTACCAAAGAAGCAGTAGAGCTTTTTTTAGTGCTGATACAGCAATATCAGTTTTCAAAAGTTAATTAGATCTGGCTGTTAATTTGTTCTTTATACTCATTTAGCGGCTTGAGGTCAACAGCTAAGCCAAGGATTTGATATCTTGTGGTGCTGCATTGCTTGTACACACTGTGCAACACGTTTCCATCCTAGGTGATGTGCTAACCTGAGCAGATATGACAAAAGGGCTGAGGGAAAGAAAATATTTTTTTGATGTTGTTGGATTGACCAATGGAGACAGGGGCGAAGAGACTCTCTTGTTACCCATGGAGTTGCAAACACAGCCCTAAGACAGATATTAAAATCATGGTTTCCAGTAGGATACTTTAATCTTGTGATTACCTTTCATGTGCAAAGGATTCAGAACACAGTAACTGGGAAACATCGTCATTTTTCACATTTTGAAATGGTCCAGAGCAAGCAGCCTTTCTTCCACACAGAACAAAATAGTTCAAGGCTTGTCAACACTTAAGAGTATGCATAGAAGTGAAAGTATATATTTTTAAAATCTGCTTCACTTCGACCAGATTAGGAAATACTGTGATGGCAATTAGAAGAAGATAAGGATGGAACTGCTCTCAAAGTAATGGAAAAAGAGCTCGCTGATTGCATGTTGTCCCTGCTGGATGCCGGAGGAGAAATATCTATTTCCAAAACACTTTTTGGGCCTCATCCTACATCATGCTCAGCCTGCTTGGGTTCCTCTGTGGTGTTGATGCAAACTAGAGGTACTCAGCATCTTGGCGCCTGCCCTGAGCATCTTCCAGGATCAGCCACCCTGTCATTGACAAGAGCAGCTTATGCGCTGACAATAAGAACAACACAGAGGAACTGAAAACACAACAGAAGAAAATAGAATATGTTGGAAAACATGGTAACTAAATGAGGTATCATTCAATTATGATTTATTAGCGTGATTTCTACCATGTTTACAGTGCTTGTTTGCAGTTTTGGAAGAGTGTCTCCTTCCTTACATTTGTCCATGTATTGTGAGACATCTTCACATAGCAGCTCAGCACCTAGAAAACTGCTGGCACCCTCAGAAGTGTCTGCATCTCTGAAAGCTGCAGTCCTCTGGGCTTTGGAGAGGATGGAGGTTATCATGAAGGGACTTAAAAACCTATCCAATCTGCTCGCAGTATCCAACTCCTAAAAAGGGATCTAGAAGACTAAAATAGGGTTTCTGAGGATGCCTGTCTCTAAAGACTCCAACAGAAAGTCTAAAAATTAATATATTTATTCACTGAACTCATATACTCTTACCCTTGAGGTGAATGTATCTACAACCAATCTGAGGGAAACAGTTTTGGTCCCAAAAGACAATGGCAATAGGAGGCTTTTTGCCTTTCTGTCCTGGCTGTAAATTCTTTGGCCATTAGAACCAAGAACAACAGCCAGGATGGTGGGTCTTTGTGCATCTGCCTCATCGGTGATCTGATCCCAAAAATCTTTAGCAATGTATATTTTCTTCGTCTTTGACCTGAGCTGTTGAGATGAGTAATTCATTATATTTTATCCATTTGTCAGAATGATTAAGGCAGCTCCTCTGTGTAGCATGATCTTGAAGTAACTGGAGTACTCCTTCCATTTTATACTCCATGGCATGCCATGGCATGAGATTCCTGCTGTCTTTTGCATGTTTTCCTCTGCATTTTTCTGAACATTTGTATTCTTGTATTCTTCTAGTGTGATTTTTTTTTAATTGGAAAATACATAGAACAATTCCAGTTTGGTTTGGAAGAATTTCTGAGGCCAACTGAATATCATGAAAAATTTAGGCTTATTGAGTTTTCTACAGATCTGCAACCTGTTTACTGAAACTAGTATGTAAAACAATCCACCTTTCAGTAATTCATGTTCTCTTTACCAAAGCTTGTATATATATATACATGTATATAAATATATACACATATACACATGTATACGTATATATACATATATACACACACATATATACATATATGTGTATATACATATATACATATATATACATACATATACATGTGTATATACATACATGTATATACATACATATGTATATACACACGTATATATGTATATATATACATGTGTGTATATATATACGAAGAACAAGAAGAACAGGACGGTGAGAAGAAAAAGCAGACCACGTTCTTCATCTTCAGAAGAAGAAGAAGAGGAAGAAGGTCTTTGCTTTTTCTTCTCGCCACCCTCTTCTGAAGAAGAAGAATTAGAAGACGAAGAAGATGAAGAAGAGGAGGAAGAAGGTCTTTGCTTTTTCTTCTCGCCATCCTCTTCTTCTTCTGAAGAGGAAGAAGATGGAGAAGAAGAAGAAGAGGAGGAAGAAGGTCTTTGCTTTTTCTTCTCCCCGTCCTCTTCTTCTTCTTCTTCTTTTGATGAAGATGAAGAAGAGGAAGAAGAAGAGGATGGTGAGTGGTGGAGGTTAGCAAGGGTTTAGTGAGTCCACATTGATGCCAGAAATGGTATTCTTGCAGTCTTGTACTGGAACAGTAAAACAAACTAATGATGACTATGGGTTTTCTTTGCATTCCTTGATTTGAAGTCTCTTCATTTTTCTCCTTTCAAATCATCTCTTTTGACTTGTCTAACTAGAGAAATCTGGCAGATGCTCCCATAACTGTCTATGGAGAAAATCTAGAAGGACTTTTGATGTGGGATCCTAAACTGTAGCAAAACAGAACTGGTAATGTGCTGGAAGTCAGCATGCCTGAAGCTGTGCTGCCTTCTCTTTGGAGTGCTCTTGAGAAGCCTCTGTATTCCCTACTGACTTTTGTTATGGTACCACTGTGCATTACTTCACTGCATTTCAAAGGAAAATGTGCTAATTTAAAATACATTAGCACCTGGTGTTAATGCTGTAATTGCGTATTCATAGATAACTTTAGAACAGTTTGCTACTTGCTGAAGTAGTGAAATTGTGTGCAAAGATCCTTTAAGTCATGAGATTGCCTTAAAACCTTGATACTCCAGTGTGTGTATGTGTTCATCTTGGATATTTCTTCAGGGTTTCTATTTTCAAGCTTTCTTCTGCTAGCTGAGAAGTGTGTCACTGATGAATGAAACAAAAGCTGGGAATTTCTTTCATGTAACAGAGGGCTCCAGAAGCCACTAACTGAGCATGAAGTACTCCTGGATTTGTAGTGAAATCAGAGGAGTTGGCAAGGCTGTTTGCAAGGATTCGGCCAACTATTGTCCTATATCTACTCCCAAACACTAAACCCTTGAAAATGAGACTGTTGTTCCTGGAAAATTAAATAATGCTGTCCTTTAATACAGGGATTTCATAGAAACATTAAGGTTGGAAAAGACCTCTAAGATCACCTAGCCCAAGTGTCAAATTTTTCTTTTAGTCCAATTTCAAAGTTTTGTAGTTTAAAACCAAGCATGCTCATTGTCCATACATTTCAGAAGACAGCTGGATTAAAAGCCTTTTGGATGAAGTTTTAATGATTGTTTTTTTCTCACTTAATCAGTTCAGGGACTAAATTTTTAATCACTCATTAACAAAGCTAATAGTTTTGGAAATCATTACAGTGTGATTCCATTATTTTGTTTCTTTTTGCAGTGCAATTAATGCTCCATGCATCATCGTAATGTTTTTCTTTTGGCGCTTTTAGCAGAAGTTGTTTTGACTCAGAGCTCCCTCTAGGAAATCTGTTATGAAGATGGCAATTTAGAAATACTCTGTGATTTTCAGGAGTCTTTAATGGATTTAGGAACACTATACACCTTCTGAAGGGCCAGGCACTGCAATGTAAATGGGTCCCTGGAGAAACAGATATATACCTAGTACGATTTGCAAAAACTAGCATCTTGATTTCAATACGCATTAAGGAACCAAATTTCTGTAGGCACTATATATTACCCTATAAGCTGTCTAGTTTAGTTTTCCTTCATTTTTTCACTGTTGAAGATATTTCAGATGGTGCTAGGGCCTCATGTATAGTGAATCTGACCAGCAGCAATTTGCCTGGCATGACAAGAAGAGCTTTATTGTTCCACCTAGCATTTATACAGTAATATGTATTCCCTTCTCTCTACAGGCAGCATTTTCTATTAACTAATTTTTTATATACAGACATATCTTTTATAGGGGCCTTTTTCTCTACAGCTGTTGCCATGAAAATCATTCTGTTGCATTCAATTCAGATTGACTACTTCAAGTGGATAAAAAATACCTAAAATTATTTGCTTCAATTTATCTCTCAGTGAAATGCCTGTATAGTCCATTGCCTGCTGAGTGAAGAGTATTTATAATAAATGTAAGATAACAAGCTTCTTCCTTGCTAACTAGAGCATTACATTCATGGCCAAATGTCGTCATGAGTTGGTTTGTAAGGAAATAAATGCAGTTGAGAGGTAAGGAGAAGAAATACAAGGTCTCAGAAAGGGGCATGGAGAAATTTGAACACTTAGAGCTTGTAAACCTTAGGGGAAGACTAGTATGCCAACTGAAAGCATACAGAATAAAGTTTTATAAAGCCATTAATAGTAGAAGAGGAAGATAAATTTCCCTGCTCATAATTTCTACTATTCTTTATCAGTATTTTTTCCTTGACCTGCGTCAGCTTTTTCATCTGCATCTGTGTCACGTTGAGGACTGTCATCCAGGAGATTTTTATGGATGAGATTTCCTTTGTCTGAAGGAGAAAGACCTTGCAACATTTGCAGTTATGTTGTTTTGCAAAGACTGGAGCCTGTTGTGAATAATAGCGAATAGGGTTACTAACAGAAATGAATTTGGAGTGCTTTCCTGGACAGGTCTACAGGGAATCAAGGTTTTATGAAATATGTAAATAGGAATTTGTAATAAACTATTTTTGTTTGCTTTTACCTACAGATTATAAAAATGTGTTTCTTTGGCTGCAGGCATGTTATGTTGCTTGTCTATTATACAATACT
The DNA here is from genome assembly GCF_002078875.1 of Numida meleagris. Classification (NCBI taxonomy): domain Eukaryota; kingdom Metazoa; phylum Chordata; class Aves; order Galliformes; family Numididae; genus Numida; species Numida meleagris. Next base: position 54,317,227 of record NC_034412.1, read on the forward strand.
CCGTTGTATTTAAGGTTGCCAGTCATTCATTACTTCTGTTCTCCTTTCAGTAGATGTTATGAGGATGGAGTATCTTCTCGGTGTATATGTGTGTAAAACTGTTTTTTGCTAATGGAAGGTACACATGGGTATATTAGTGCAAAAAGGAGTCATCACCTGATACTCCTTTATCTGTGCTTTCCTGGCAAGAACATGAGACCCATTTATTTAAAAAGGTGACTTTACTTTGCTTACAGTCTGGTGCGAGGGTGATTTTCTCATCAATCTGGTGGCTATAGCTGAAAAGCAGAGCTGACCCTGCATGTGCTGGGAGCTGGGTCTTTGGGTAGTTTGGTTTCAAAGGAACACATTTATTTTTACGCTGGCAATGTTCCCTGGTGCTAGGGAATATATGGAGAGATCCATGTAAAAGAGAGGTAGATCTTACTGGAGAAACTGGATGCGGAAGAAAGGGGACTCATATTTTTCAGAACCAGCCCACAACCACTAGTCCTGTCTGCTTCTGTAAGTGTGCTGTAGTTGCTTAATGGGTTCTTGCTGTATTAATGTAGCTGCTGTCAGAGGTTATGCTCAACCTGTGCATACAATTGTAAAATTTACTGGACACATGCACATATATGTTTAGGTCAATGCAGAGTGAGAGCAAGCAGTGCTGCTTAGCATTGTGCTGCCTGTTATTAGATATTTAATGCAAGGGGAAATTCAGCCTGCTTTGTCATAAGAAATCAGTGAACTGTGCTGTACGCTATGAATTCTGTGTGAAGCTTTTATAAATGCTTGGAAATTAAAAATGGTCTGTTAGTATTGGCATATTCAGCATTGCAGTGTTTTTAGAAGTACTTACTGCTAATATATAGATTCTAATTGGTAATTACCACTTTTAATTATCTTAAATTTAGTTACAGCAAATGGCCCCCTTGTTCTTTAAATGTAAATAAATTAGTATGAGCATGTGTTTAATGGCCTCTTTCATATTTTCCTTTTCACCAGTATTAGAGTTTATTCAGCTTGAGCTAAGCACCTCCATATTTTGTTGCTGTTTACTTATCTATCCTTCTTCGGAAAGTAACACAGTCAAGATTAATGGATTGGCACAATTTTCCTACTTGGGTGATTAATGTGAAAGCTCTTTCTAAACCATTAGTTCATTGTACATGGCATTTTATCTTAGTTTAGGGGAAAAAAATGCATGATGCGTAGATGCTAACTGTAGATTAAGCAAACTTGATTTATTTTGAAATGTAAATGTAGTGAGAGTGAGCTGCCTCCAAAGGTAATGTCCTCTCTCATAAGTTCTCAGTGCATCAAATGTCTTTATTTTAAACCCTCTTATGCTTAGTATTTTGTGAGGTGTGTCTGCCCAAATAGCGGTGCATTCCATAAACACTGATTTGTGTTTTAAAAATTAAAAAGCAAACAATCAAAAAAACCCTAAACAGACCACAACAACAAAAACATTTAAAAACAAGTGAAAACAACTCAGAATGCATACTCAGGATGCGTCTTCTTAAGCATGCATGTTACTCCTGCACATTGTCAGCAGCTAGAGACACTGGCTTATCTGATATTCAGATACAAATACAAGGTTCTATGTGCTTCTCTTCTGAGCAAAGATATGTCATTCCCAGCAGTTCTTGTTAACAGCTGTTATGTAACAAAAGCTGAAGGTTGTCTTTAATGCTTTTTTATTACTATTTTTTCCTGATTTAAGGTACACGTGATTTTTATGTCTGTATATAGCCCAAGTAAAGATTTGTATTTTTGTTCCAGGATGCCTTCTGTTCTCCTATGTGTGATCTCCTCTGAAAATAGCAACATTCCCAACTAGTTAGTGAGAAACAAACTTTGATCCTGTGTGTAACAGACCAGCAGATGTCAAGATGAGCAGCTAAGCACATCACACAACTGGGAAAATCTGGAGGAGGAAATGACTGTGCATGGTACAAACCATAATATAGATGCACAGTACTTGCAGTATATCATCTGAACTTGCAGAGTAATAAAGCTGGATGCTGTGAAATAGCACAAGCAGGGAAAGATGGTTAGCAATGTGATATTAATGAGATCCATGGTATAGATTTCATTTTGCAGCTACAGTACTGCTGATAGTACCAACTGTGACATCTTTACTGAAGGTTAGATCTTTTAAACCTCTTTTTTGTACTCCAAATCTGGGCTTGATAGCTACAAAGTTTTCCAACAGCCCAAAGAGATGGAGATAACTCTAGTGCTTGATCAGACAGGAAGTTGAACATGCAAAGCTGGTTGCTTTGAGTGATGTTGATAGCAAACCAATGCTGTGATTTGGAATAGCACAACATGTTCTGGTTTCTACTCTTAAATATTACTTTTTCCCTTCCATTCTGTGCCTAGAAAATATTTTAAAGCTTCACTTTTTGGGGTTTAAAAAAGTAGTGTGATTTTTCAGAAGTGTTTACCTACTGGCAGCAACTAGGGAGATGGGAGAAGCTTGCCATGTAATTAAATACAGATTACAGGCAATGCCAATCATGGTTCCCCAGGGACAAGCCTCCTTTAAAAGCCCAGCTTTCCAGGAAACCTGATGGAGGTCAACTTGTGTGTCCCAGTATCTCTGCAAATCAGGCTGTGCTGTCAGTGAGATTTCCCAATGCAAATCTGAAATGCTCACAGTCCTGTATACTAAGTTTCTGCTGTTTATACTTACCAGTCTTGTGTGGGTTTTGGCCATTCAAAAAATATGCTGACTTCAGAAATATTTCACTGGGTTTGTCATGTGGCATCTCAAGTCTTAGTTAACCAGAAAGGTAACTCTTCAATTGAGTAGGAAGTAATTTTGGAAAATGAGAGCTAGCAGAAGATAGAAAACACCATGATTGAATTAATGGATTAATCCATTCATCAATTACTCTTCAAATTGTATGTCAAGTTTTTCTCCCTTGATTTGTATCCGATGGATCAGAATTACTCCCAGGAAAGAAGTCATCGTCTTTTCATTCTTTTTCTTGCCTTCCTTTCCTGGCTAAGACATAGAATCAATATCTATAAATTTCTTCGTTTTTATTGTTCCAGTATAAAATCTATTTTAGAACTACCTTTAGTTAAGACTTAAAAACTTCTTCCCACCCTGCCCCCCCAAATGACTATCAAAGGCATATTGTTTATCATTCTTGCTCTGCACTTGCAGTTGAAACTTCATCTGATAAGAAAGGGAGGGAGTGGTCAAAGAGTAAGGTGCACCTTTATCTTACATCTTTGTGCTGGGGACTCTGGATTTGTAAGGAAGAATCGTTGCAGGTTTGTTGGCCATGCAGATTTGGTGTTCTGAAAATAACACAGTAGTTCAGATTTTGGCTCTGTCAAGGACTCTGGTACAATCACAGGGGAGCCTTCTCCTCTTCTTGTACCTTGATTCTCTGGCTGGGTAGGAGTGCCCCCTATTCTCCCAGACTTCAGCTTTGTTTTCCTGTCAAACTATAAACCTTGCGTGACTGGGATCGCTTTTCTGCCTCTTTAGATGTGTTGTTAGCTAGTACTTGGACGCTCGCAAATGGTTTCCAGTGAGTGGAGAAACTGCTGATGGATTTGACTGTACTGCAGGAACTGCAAGGCTGACTCTCATTTAACCTCTGATCTTTCCACTGTGTCAGTGAAGGAGTCATGGGGCTAAAGTGTGTGAAGGAAACAATGGAGGTTAACAGTGAATGTGCATGATGTGAGCCTGTTATTTATTCCTATATTCAAGATTTCAAAGCCAAACAAGACCATTCTAGTCTGACCATCAGTGTTACTAATAGATCAGGGCTAGTAAATCCTTCTTGGAGCCTGTACTTTGCAAGGAGATTCTGTCTCTTAGAATGAAACATAGGATCCTTATTTAAATGCTTCAAATAGCAAAAAATCCATCTCATCCCTTAATTAGGATGTGACTGTTAATTTTGTTCCCTGCTAAATAACAGCACACAGTGCTCTCCAATGTGCATTCAGCTTACCTTTCTGCCAAGTAATCCTACTGTGCTGTTGTACACTACATGAAGAAAACCCCAGCAAGCATCTGTTTCCTCCGTGGGCACACGATTAGGGACTGCGGGGTAATTCATTTCAATGAATATAAGTATTTTGTTTTCATTGCCTGGTGGTGGTTGCTGTCTATCTCAGCGTATCAGTATGTGAGCAGAGGTAAAATGTGTTGTGTCGGTAGGCTTCTTAATTTACACTGCCTCAAGGTGGGGATTTGAGTAGCTGTTGGAAGAGGTGAGGTATGTTAGTGCTGTGAAGCCTGGAAGGTGACTGAAGCATGGGAGAGCGTTTGTGGTGAGCAGAAGGGGAAGCACGGAAGAAGTTAGGACCAGTGAGCTGGAGATTGTTCATTAGCATCAAACCTTGTGATAATATAGATTGTAAAGCTACAGAAGATTGTATGTCCTGGGAAAGCATTTTAATAAATGATCATTTAAATAGAAATCTTTTCAATCTGACCTTACTGGAGAAATGTCATATGGATGGAAAGATTTGAAAAGTTGGGTGGTCCAAAAGATTGGTTTGTTCCAGGCATAGAGTGTCATGAATGTTACTGGATTTTACAGATTGTAGATTAGACATTTAGGTGGAGAACTGTTTTGTGGAAAACTCTCCAGTAAAGAAGGGGAAAAAAAAAAAAAAGAGTAGGAGATGCTGCAACAGTGATTGATTGGTGTTTATGAGGAGCCTTGTCTGCAGGCAGATCTGTCAGTCTGGCTGTGTTTGTTATTGTGAGGTATGCTGCATATAAAGGACACAAAGGGTGTTGTGTGAAGTCTAGTCAATAAGAAAACTGTTTCCTTTTGGACTGTTCTTCCTCTGTCTGTAGTATAAATTGCAGGGGTAATATAGCCAGACACAGGCTTATGGTCACATTCTAGTACCTACTGGTAAGAAAGTAAAGATAGCATAACGTGTTCCTTGCAGTATCATCCTTATTAACAGATCATAGAATCATAGAGTTGTTTGAATTGGAAGGGACCCATAAAGGTCATCTGGTCCAACTCCCCTGCAACAAATGGAGGCCTACAGCTAGATCAAGTTGCCCAGAGCCTCATTCAGCCTGACTTTGAATGTCTTCGGGGATGGGGTATCCACCACCTCTCTGAGCAGTCTGTTCCAGTGCTACTTCGCTACTTGTACTGTAAAAATCTTCTTCCTCATATCCAATCTGTATCTCCCCTCTTCTAGTTCAAAACCATTTCTCCTTGTCCTATCACAACAGACCCTCCTAAAGAGTCTGTCCCCTTCCTTCTTATAGCCCCACTTTAGATACTGAAAGGCCGCTCTCAGGTCTCCTGGGAGCCTTCTCTTCTCCAGGCTAAACAGTCCCAAGCTCTCTCAACCTGTCCTCGTAGGGGAGGTGGTTCATCCCTGGGATCATTTCTGTGGCCCCCTTCTGGATGTGCTCTGTGTGACTGAATGGACCTGTGTTATTGAACAGAAAGAAGTTTTCTTGTTTATTTAACTACTTTGTTTGTTTGTTCAACAGGTTGGTTAGTCAGCTTCTGTGCAGAAACAGGAAAAGTGCTGACAAACTCAACAGAAGAAGTTCTGTCTTGTGATGAAACAGCCCATGTTCTAATGACTGGTGACAGCATGGAGAACTAAAAGTCTCGTAAGTCCATGACACTATAATAGATAGAACTGCATTAGCAGATCATCTACAGCATTTAAGCCAAACTTGTGCATAGTCAGATACCTTCTTACACTATAACTAGATATGGAAATATTTTTTGAATGTACATGTGGATTGGCAGGGAATATGCTACTAATTAGACATAAGTACTGAAGTCTCTACCTGAAAGAGTTGAAATGCTTGCAGATCTTGAAAATGCAGACAACTTTTGCATGAATTAACTGCATGTTCACCATCTACTTTCTCTTTGCTGTTCTTTAAAGTCTGGATTTCTACTCCTCAAAGGGCTGCAGAAAATATTTTTGAAGACAGAGAATGCATTTTGAAGGACGCAAATAGTAGAAAAAAAAAAAAAAACGTTCCAAACAGGTTTTTTCTACAGTCTTGTAAGGCTAACTTTATTGAAATAACTGAATCTCAGGTTTTTTAGTCACTTGACCTTACAGTGGTTGCGCAGGACAGGAAACTTACTGTTAGGCACGTGGGCGAAGGGCTTCAGTTACAAAACCTTGCAAAGACACATGGCAGGAAAAAAGCTTGCTGGCTACAGTTTCTGTGTTTTGTGCATAATGACCCCAAAGAGTACTTTGTGTGTTCATTCTACTAATCTATTTTTGTGACAGCCTATGATGGCTGAAGCAGGTAGGGGTAAGTCTGGTTGTTTTTGCAGTATGCAATTTCAGCGCCTTCAGCTGAGTCACATTCTCCATAGTAGCAGAAATGTTACCGTTTTACAGCATACTTACCCAAATTGCAGATCACGCATCTACTGCAGGTCTCTTTTTATGTTGTCTTAAAGAAAAGGTGATTTTTTTCAAGCTGAGAGGATGGCATACTCATTATAGACAAAAGATTATTACAGTAGATCAGTTACTCACACAAGCAAATCCATTGACTTCAAGGCTTGAATTCTTCCCGCTAATGATGCTCATTACCTTTTGAATTGGTATAGTTTTAGCATATTTTTATCAAAGATGTTTAAGAAATTATTTAACTCCCAAAAAGAGAATCATAGAATCATGGAATTAGCTAGGTTGGAAAAGAACTACAAGATCATCTAGTCCAACCATCCACCTACCATCAATAACCCACTAAACCATGTCTCTCAATGCTATATCTAAATGTTTCTTGAACACCTCCAGGGACGGTGACTCAACCACCTCCCTGGGCAGCCCATTCCAGCGCCTGACCACTCCTTTAGAAAAGTAGTGTTTCCTAATGTCCAGCCTAAATTTACCCAGGCACAACTTGAGGCCATTCCCCCTTGTCCTGTCACTAGTTACAAGAGAGAAGGGGCTGGCCCCCAGCTCACTACAACCTCCCTTCAGGTAGTTACAGAGAGCCATAAGGTGCCCCCTGAGCCTCCTCTTCTCCAGACTGAACAATCCCAGCTCCCTCAGCTGCTCCTCATAAGGCCTGTGCTCCAGACCCCTGACCAGCTTCATCACCCTCCTCTGAACACACTCCAGGGCCTCAATGTCTTTTTTGCAGTGAGGGGCCCAAAACTGGACACAGTACTCAAGGTGCGGCCTCACCAGTGCTGAGTAAAGAGGGACAATGACTTCCCTACTCCTACTGGCACCACTATTTCTGATCCAAGCCAGGATGCCATTGGCCTTCTTGGCCACCTGGGCACACTGCTGGCTCGTGCTCAGCCGAGCATCAACCAATACCCCCAGGTCCGTTTCTTCCACACAACCTTCCAGCCACTCTGCCCCAAGCCTGTAGCGTTGCCTGGGGTTGTTGTGGCCAAAGTGCAGGACCCAGCACTTGGTCTTGTTGAACCTCATCAAAAGATATTGAAGAGGACAGGCCCCAGCACCGACCCCTGGGGGACACCACTTGTGACCGGTCACCAGCTGCATTTAACTCCATTCACCAAAAATCATTTCTGTTTTCACAGATTTGTTTTTCAGTTAAATGTTAGTGTTTTCATTGACAAACAAACAAAATGTATTTGCCTCCCTGTAGGAAGTCCAGAAAGTCTTAAATCTTCAGTTTTGCATTGCAAACTGAACACATTTAATGAAAATCAAAACAACACTATATTGGTGTTTCCAGTTAAGCTGAGCATCATTTCTTTCAAACCCTTGCTGATGAATTTTGTGCAGCTGCCATTTCCATGAGATGCTGTTGTAAATTTGTTGTCTGGAACACAGTTCTTAAGTAATTCACTACTGCAGGAATTTGGTAGTTGAGAGCTGCAGCACAGATTATTGTTTGGCCCAGTGAACAAAACCCGAGTCCTGTACTCTTGCCTTGGCTTGTTGAGCCAGTTAATTGCTCTTCTGATTTTCCTCAGATTTTGACTTAGAACAAAGGAAGACACTCATGCAATTCTCTCTCCTATTCAATGTTTATCTTTGTCTCAAGAGCCCAGAATAACCTTATTGCAGACATTCACGTGATTAAATTAATGAGAAGCAGCAGTGCGCTGTGTCCCTCGCTAGCAACCTACCTCTTCAAAATTGTCCAGTCCAGGGAGAAATATTTAAGGCCAGCTACTAAAGAAGATGCTGATAAAAACACTACCTGAACCACAGCAAAACAGTGGGTTTACATTCATATTAGAACACTTCCTCAAATATTGACGTTGTCATGAGCTAAAGCCTTAATGCATAGACTTGTTCATTAATTGAGAGAAGATATGTGGATAGTTACTTGCAACAAAATAAAGGGGATAGCACTGTTGATAGAGTGTTCTGTCGAGGAGGAGGAAGTCAATTTGAAGAGTATGCACTTATTGCATGATGTCTGCATGTATATACTGATGTGACTCTAGAACTACTGTACTCTGTACTCAGAATTTGGGTATTCAGAGGGTCTAGGAAATGTCATCCATGTCCCATCTGTGAGTTGAGCTGTTCTCATTGCATACTGGCCAAGCGCTTGAATTACCAGCTTTTAGATTGAGTTGCTTTTTCTTCACCCTTCTAATTACAGGTGTTCCACTTTGAATGCTCTGGCACATCAGGTCATGCCGAGTTCATGTCATTAAGAACAGCTGGGGAGTTTGCCTGAGAAGGGACTGCAACCACATGTGGATTGCTTTTACTGTCACACACTTTACTAAGTGACTATTTTGTTTGCTGTCTTGTGTTGCCTCAGTATTTAAAGTTTTTATAGGGCTTTGTTTCTACTCAGGATTTTCCTCAGGGTAAAGAAAGCAGGAGCTACTGCAAAATTGTATTATTCTGGTTGAGATCTACTTCTTGCAAGGGCAGCTGCTTAAATGTGAGTTACATGGGAAAAAGCACAATTGTGACAGTACACTCAAGGGCTCAAGACTGGAATGAATGAGTGAGTGCATATATGCATTTGGGGTGTGAAATATGAAAAGCTTTCAGTATGTGCTTGAACATCTGAAGAAGACCCACAGCAGGCTTGCCTGGATAATGAAAGGTCTGAGATTTTCTGTGTGCACTGACAGCTGACTCTGGAGGCGTACCATGGTTTCCTGACTCTCCGCAGGAAACTCTATGTACTGCTTCATCCTGTATCAGAGCTGTGATACCACTAGGGCAATAAATGCAAACAGAAATGAAAAGAGGAGGTGGAACTGCTCTATACCATCACTTGCTGGTCTGTTTGCTGCAGTGGCTGGTGTCAAGTCAGCGTGAGGGTGATCCTTTCCTCTCTCCACTATGCATGTCCACAGGTGGTCCTTGCTGGTAGCTGCCTGGTAGCCCTTCTTTAGTGGGAGTTCGGTTCATCACTGCCAGTCCCACTACAGGGACTCTGATGGTGATATTTCCTGGCAGTATTTTCTCGGATCTGTGGAGAGGTCAGGTGCTTCAGGAATGTTTAAGCAGAAAAAAAATAGAAGAAATTATCAAAGGCAGTAAATAATCATTTTCTTTTTTCTTTTTATTCCCTGACATAACCCTTGCCTGCAAATACAGTGCAGACTATGGTGGCTGAGTGTGGGTCTGGAGAATGGACACATTTATATGTCTGTGTGTATGAGCCTCTTAGGGAGTCAGGCCAGCTGTGCCACAGGTGGACTTGGTTTGGTCCTAGCTGATGTTCCAGCAAGCTTTGGAACAGATTTATATGTGGTACTAGGCTGAGAAAAAATGAGGCACTAGAAGCAGTGTTCATTTTGAATTTGATCTGCTTTTCTTAATGTTTATGGATATATGACATAATATGTGTTATTTTATGTGTGGGCTGGTCGCAGCAGTGATGCATCCCTCTCTGCCCTTCATGGCGCACTGTTTCAGCATGCAACCCAAGATGTGGCAGCTGGCTGCTGGGAGGGGAGGTGTGACTCTGCAGCAATTGGATGGGAATCAAACTGTTCTTTTGATTTCCTCATCCTTAGACATCAGTCCAAAGAGAAAGGAGCTGATACAGGGGGAGGCTGCACAGACGTAGGGCTGCTGAATTGAGAAGTTTGGAGGGACAATTGGCCAGGACAGAGTGACTCTGGGTGACACTTCCACACGTTTTTCTAGGGGGTTAGAGTAATTCAGAAATACATGGTTTGGTCAAGATGATGAAATATACATTTAATGTTATTTTCTTTCTCAATTTGCAAAGACTGATGAGATCATTTCAGTGTGATTGGCTGTGAAACAGGCAGGAAAATGAAAACAAAAGTCAAGTTTACAAGAGATTTATGATTTCAGAAGTAATTATAAGGAGCAGTACTAAGAGCACCTAAAATAATGTAACTGAATTATCTAAGGAAGTATGTATAAGGAATCCTGTCAAGAGTAGTTAAGATCACCAAGCATCTGTTGTTGAATAGTCTTACACAGGTAAAAAAAAAAAAAAAGGAAAGGTTCTTCAGTCATTAAACCAGTTTTAAACCTGAAAGATCTTGTAAAAAAAATAAACATAACAGGAAAGGAGATAAGAAAGAATAGGAATGCAGGTGTCAAAACTCCTTTCTGCCATCAAGATCAGAGCAGCCCGCTGGCTAAGGGCTTGTGTCTCAGAAGGGGCAGCTGCCAGGGCTGGTGGGAGTCAAGTTTCCTGCATCACTGCTGCAGAGTCATGTTGGGCAAGCATGTAGCTGCAAGGCTCCCGCACTTTGTTTTTTTTCTTCTTGGAATCACGCTGTTTACCATCTCATGTGCGTAGGGCATATACACAAGCAGATCACCATGTAGGTACCAAATATCATCACTCTGTTGCTTCGCTGTAAGTATTTATGGGCCAGAATATTTGATCTTATAAGGGCATTAACTCAACAGACTTACTACTGGTATTATTAAAATGTGCACTCCTTTAAAAGATTGACCTTTAACCTGCTAAATGTGTGTGATTAAATGATAACCTTCTGGTAACTAAAAGAGACTTGGAGTGGTCTAGATATTAAAATTCCAAGTGGTGTCTTCAGCAGCAGCTTTGATTTTCATTCAGCTTAGCAGACCCTCACCTGCCCTAGCTGATAAATGCAATTGTTTTCCAAGAGGACACCACAGGTGTTGAAGTGTCTGGAAGCTCTACAGGAAGAAAACAGCCTGAGAACACTGATGAGATGCGCAGATTTATTGGTGAAGGGTCACTGGGTAGCTGTAAAAAGCCTCACCTGAAATGACAGGTCACAGAAAGAAGTAGGAGGTTGTAACAGAGCATTACAGTAGGCTATGTTGTTCTTAATTATGTTATTTTTTGTCCTGGGGAAGACCACAGTCTAGTGTGGTTGTTTAGTGATATGTACTGACATTGCTACTGTTAAATCCCTGACAATACATCTAAGTTGCATCTGATCCCATCAAATGGGATTTTTCAGCATGTTGCTCACCAAGCTAAAAGGGAAACCATTTCCAAGTTTGCATATACATGAACAGAGAAGTGGAGCCTTTTTCTGCAGCTGGCTCCCATATAATATCTGTAAAACTAAGAACAAACTGAAATGTGGAAAAGCAAGGTTTTCAACTGGAACAATTTCGTTTCGGCAAAATAAACTTCATAGGCACATTTTGATGCCATTTCCAATGGAAAGTTGTAGAATCAAATAGCTTGCTCATGTCACTTGTATAATGCGGAATTGCTTGTCTCAATTAGTTAAAACATTTAATTTTCATGCTATTTCATTTAATTCAATTGAGACTTCTGTACTCCAACATTCATTTTATGCTAAAATGCTTTATATATCTCATATTACTTCAGTGTTGATTTAAGACATTCTCTTCTCTCTTTAAACAAAATAGTTCAATATTATCAAAACACAGCACTGTGATACTTTGTGAGGAATCTCAACTCTCGTACTATTTCACAATACACCTTCATTTCAAAATGCCAGAAGATCCCACTGAACAATAGTATTTTCTTCCCAGTTCTAGAGGAGAGATTGATTTTGGACTGTCACCAGTACTGACAGGATGCATAATTATTTTTGCTGTGTGGCATTTCTTCATTATGTCCTCAGTCTGAGTTCTGTCTGGTACTTGTTTAAGGAGTCTCCTTATTGGTTTTGTATCACAGGCTTTTTCTATAAATGGAAAGAAGAGAGATATCTGTTACTCAGTGCTTCCGTGGTTGTGACTTTGCACCATATATAAGGGAGTCAGTCCATGACCTTCAAAAAAGGAATTTTATACAATTCCCATTCAGGTTTTCCTACCATAGCACTCATTACTGTTTTTTTTGTTTGTTTGTTTGTTTGTTTGTTTTTTAATGGATTGCCAACTGTTATTTCTATTCACAAATGACACTTCTATTCCCATTAATTAGCCAACCGGCTTTCTGTTCATTCCTTGTTGCTAGGTATAATCCCTTTCCTTGGGATTGTTACTGATCTAAATGATGTCTTAGGATATCTGGGGTAAATACAATGAATTCAAAGCTAGTTTAGGCAGGATAGCCAACAGCTGTGGAGTTTTACCATGGCCTGGTATCCAGGGCATTGCTGGCCTTTGAGTGTGTTCTGGAGCTTGTGGTGAGCTCCAAGTCTTAACAGGCAATCTGTGATCAGCAACCGAAGTAGCTTCTGTATGACAAACTTTATGAGACATATTCACAAAGTCTTTAGTCATTTTAGTGTCGGGACAAACTATCATGTCAGTGGTTGTGATTTTATTATTTCTGCTCTGAAATCTTTCCTAGACTGTACGGTCTGGAGTTGTGTATAGACTTGATTTGCAGGTGATGTCTGTCCTATCCCTGAGGACATGACTCTTAATTCTAGTTTGGTTATATTGCACACGTCTTTTCTTTGTGAATCACACCTTTGATGTAACTTCAATAAACCCAATCAAATGTCTTTAGCTTCCTACCATGAGGCAAGTGATTTACATCCTGACCCCTCCTATAGTAACACTCCTTTGCCCTCTCTTAGGTCAAAGCTAATGAGAAAAGCATGGACATAGAGCAGAGGTGCAGTGCTTTATGTGATGCAACTGTGCAGAAGCAAGTGTGTTCATAGGCTTCAAGGACTGGTGTGACCAAGGCTAGAACTGGGACTTCTCATACAGTACTTTTGAGCGTGGGGGCTACGTGTATTAGCAGTTTCAGAACAGCTTGATGTCTTAGAATATTGATTTGGAGTTTACTCTTCACGTAGTATTTCTTACTGATGATTTCTGTAGTGATTTGGATTTATGAGATACAAGAACATAACCGTCTTTTCCCTGGAGGTTGAAGAGAAGTAAACCTACATGAAGTTTGCTCCAAGTGTGCTTTCTCCTCTTAATTCTCCAGTTTTCACAATCCATGAGCACTTTTTGATTTGGGATGAGAACTGAGGATTATCAAGAAAGGATTTGCCTTTCTATGTTATTCCCAGAGTGTAGAGAAAAGGGAGAAAAGTTGCAGCTTTATTTTCACTAAGCTTGCTTAGAGCAACACTTCCGGGCTTCTGGTGAGGTATCCAGCTAAACATCCAAGCTTCATCAGATAGCCCTTTCCGTGTTGTGGACTCATCTCTAAACTTGCATTACTGAATGATGGGACATATTAGAGGGAAGAAGAGTGGTATGGGAATGCAACTGTGCTATCCCCACAAAACACAGAATTAGCAACCTCTCCCTTTTGTCCAAGGCCAAGTACCGGGAGTATAAGGCTCCATTGCAGGGAAACTGCTCGCATTTACTTAGTGACTTAAGAGCTCTTAGGACTCCTATCAACCCCCTGTGTAAAAAAAGAAAGACTTAAGATGGCAGGTGGTCATGGCAGAGGCGGGGGCAGCCAGGGCAACAAAGAAAATTTTGCTGTCCCCCAAGTTACAATTTCCAGGACTACCAAACTGAAAAGTACAATCAAAGGCATGACTGTCATTTGGTGACAATGACAATGTTTTGCTAAGTATTCCAGTAAAGATGATACAGTAGTGGTGTCACATTGTGCATTTATATGTCACAATGCTTTTTACAGTAGCTATAGACTTGCAGATGCACTCCCTGATAATCCTGCAATTTTATCATCAGGGAGTGATAAGCTCTCAGATATGAAAGCTGATGTCAGCGTCTTCTGCCACTTTGATCTGCATGAGTTGATGCCTTGAAAATTAATGAGAATGCTACATGTGAAATCAGAATCAATCCACTGTGGGTTTTATCCCCTCTCCGCCTTTCCAAGAGCAGTGGCAGGGGGGAGGAGATGGGTGGGGGATATGCGTTATCAAATTTGAAGCGTGGCAGAGTATAAAGGCTGTAATCTCATCTCAGGATTCTTATGGCTTTAATAAACTCTTCATGCTTCATTCTTGCAGTTTACTGCATCAGAGGGACCCTTTTGCAAAATTGCAGCCATAAATTTTCCCTTCTGCTGGACAGATTTTACTCCCTTGCTTTGGTATATATGTCATCCTGCTTTCAACAGAGTTAAGACATGACAAAACTGATTAAACATTTGTATTACCTCTTCAAAATGTATAGAGAACTGCAATTTCTTAGGTGGAGGGAAAGGAGGTTAAAGCTTTGTTGAGCTTATGGGTGTTTCTTGGTGCTTACAAACACACGAAGAAAAGTAAAACTCAACTGCTGGAATGAAAATTCTTTGTCACTTGTTCTAAGATGGGCAAAATATCTTTATTACCACTGGCGTTTGGCAAAAGGTATTAGTCAATCATCCAAAAAGGCATTATTGTCTTGCCATCTGCTCTCACATCTGCTTAAGTCCTGATGGCCCCTAAGAAACTGTCTGCCATTAGCAGTGATCCCTAAAAATAAAGACCCTTTTACTATGGTAAGTGAGCTAAGTAGACCACTTTCTCCCTTAAGATGGCCCTCTGGCTGTGACTGCACATTAATTATGTTTGGGGCTGGCAGCTGTAAATTGCAGTAATTGTTTGCCAGCTCCTCCTGGAGGAATGTGTGGGGTGGAGCCTGTTGCAGTCCCATCATATTTCCATCTCCGTTCTTTGTTTCCAGGGCCCAGGCACAGCCTCAGCTCACCCTGCTGCTGACGAAGCTTTTCCTGTGCTGTCCATGCTGTTCACTGGCACATGGCGTATGTGGCACAAGGTGGCGTGGGGCTGGCAGTGCCAATCGCTGCTGACCTGAACGATAGCGAAGCCACCTGCCAGGCATGGCTGGCTCTGTGTCACTGCTCCTGTCACCCAGGCTGAGCAGATCATCCCAGTACAGCCTGCAGGACCCTTTCCCCTGCGGGAGCCAAGCACCCATGTTGCACTTTCCTGGTCCAGGGCAATTTCTGTGCTCTGCACAGGTCTGTTTTGGAGGCCCTTGTTCTCATGAATAAGTCAGCTGTACAAAACGTAGGACACATTTCCATTTCAAAAAAAAAAAAAAAATCCTGCTTACTGCTAATGCTTCAGAGTAAGAGTGTTCTTTTTTTCCTTATGTTCCAGGGATTTGTGTTCAAATTAATCACGACATAATATATTGAAGACTTTTTTTTACTGATAATGAAAAATAATTTCAAATAACCCTGGTGCCTTGGTATAAATGTCACAAAGTTTGAAAATGCAAGTGTATAGTCTCAAAACTCAAAGGTCTTCAGATTAAGAACCAATTTTAAATGTGTAGCTATCATGCTGATTTCAGCAGGGAGCGCATCTGATGGGATGCAGTACATGAATTGAAAAAGCAGTTAAGATTTATGTGTCTCCATTATCACTGTCTAAAGAATCTTGCATGGTTTCTTTCTCTTTTTCTCTTATATGGTTCATATTAAGTTGTTAGATTCCTAAGGACGGGAAGTAGAGATGCTAAGCCTTAATTATGAAGACAAGGATGAGACGCAAACGTTTCATGGTTGAGAGGGATGGTCAGATGGATGGGAGAGAAGTGGGATAAACAATTTCTTGGATTTTCTTCCAGCTTTATTTCCTGCAGTCCTATAAATCTAAAGCTTACCATGATCATCCACACTCAAAGTGGGAATCAATGGAAGTTCTCCTCTAAATTAATAAGTTCCTGACCAGATCCAGTCATATATGTGCATGGGCATGATTTGATGATTTCTGTCTTCTCTACTGTATATGAAGACCAGTAATTAAGCCCTTTTGTTTTGGCTAGGTTTAACCCACTGTGGAATAGGCAGCTCAGTACTTAGCTGGGCTGCATCAAAAGAAATGTGGCCATCAGGGCAAGGTGGGGAGGGGTTTGATTCCCCCCCTCTACTCTGCTCTTGTGAGACCCCAACATAGAATATGGACTAATTGGAGTGGGTCCAGACAAGAGCCATATGGATGATCGGAGGGCTGGAGAACCACTCCTACGAAGACAAGCTGAAAAAGTTGGGCTTATTTAGCCTGAGAAGAGAAGGTTCCTTGGAGACCTTATAGCAGCCTTCCAGTACCTAAAGGAGGCCTACAAGAAAGCTGCAGAGGGACTCCGTATAAAATAATATAGCTATAGGACAAGAGGGAACAGTTTTAAACTGAAAAAGAGTAGGTTTACATTAGATATAATGAAGAAATTGTTCTCTGTTAGGGTGGTGAGGCTCTGGAACAGGTTGCCCAGAAAAGCGCTTGATGCCCTTCCCTGATAGTGTTCAAGGTCAGATTGGATGGGACTTTAAGCAACCTGGTCTAGTGGGATCTTTCCCTACTCATGGCAGTGGGTTGGAACCAGATCATCTTTAAGATCCCTTCCAACTCCAGCCATGCTGTGCTTCTATGATGTATTTATACATATGGGCAGTATTCCTAGAACCTTTGTCCTTCTGTAGAGAAAACTGAATTAACTCAACTAAGATAAGGTAAAAAATATTTCCCAGTGTATTGTTTTTATGCCTTTAGACTATGGGAGGGTTTGAGGCATACCATTTTGTGCAATTACGTTGCTCAGCTCCTTATATACACATCCATGAGGAGTACTTCTTGCAGGTTGTTGCACTCCTGGCCTGTAGGGCTCACTGCCGCTAGTAATCCTGAGCACTGAATATGGAGAATGCAACCCTCAACAGCCTGTGTGCTACCTTCATTAAAGTTCCTGCATGAGATGTATGAGCTGAAAAGCCTTTGAGGATCTTTATCATATCTCACTGATGTTGTGCTTAACAGGTTGGAGCAAAAAAATGATTGAAGTATGGAGCACCGGATTTTCATTCTCTGTAGGCATTAAAAAAAAAAATGAAGCTTTCCAAGATAGTTACTGGATTGAGGAAGAGTAGTTTCTTAGGCATTCATTAGGAATTCAAAGAGCTGGTCAGGAAATTTCAGCAGAAAATATAATTCCTGTTAGATTGTTAAAGGCATTCATTTAAACAAGAGAAGCTGAAAAGTCCATTTAAGGTCATCTTCAATGTTTGAAATTTTAGGAAGCTATAGAGTTTCACTGCAAGCTAGTTCAATAAGAAGTTAGAGTGTGCATTCTTCTGACAACTTGTATTTCCAGTCCTTTCCATCTCCTCTGGACAGTGTTCTCTGAGGAACTGATAATATGCAAAGAGACAGTGTGCTAAAAGGTACATGACTGAGCTGTAGAGCTAATAGCCCTAATACTTAAGGGAAGATGTAGATCCCTTGGAGCTTGGGACACAAGCAACTTCCATGAGCCTCTTTGGGAGCCTCAAAGGAGGAAGCAGCCCCTGTAGCTTTCTTTCTGCCAGTTTTAGCCAGACAAGGAGACTATGCTCATTAACCACATCACATTGCAAGCTCTATTCGCTCAAGACTTGGTTTCAAGTAGAGAAGTCATATGCTGAGCTGATTTGAAAAGGAAAGCATCAGTGTCAGTTCTGCATTCCTTTTGAACTCACAATGTTTTAATTTGAAATACATTTGTTCAGAGACTGCCATGGGTGTACATCCATCGCAAAGGAAAAATTAAGTATCACACTATTTCTGATTCACCAGCATTTGTACTGTCAGAAGCTACTGATCTATGTCAAATGTGCTACTTAATCAGGAGGAACAGGGGGAGCAAAAGTTTTCACAGCCACATCCTCCTTCCATTGTCCTGCTGTGGTGTTTGCTGCATTTCTGAGGCACTGGATTCCTAGCCAAAACTTGTCTGATTACTGGAAGTCTTCAAAGACATCAAGGATAGCTCACTGCGCAGCTTCCACGCCAGATTTCCTTCTGCTCCTGAACTGTATATTTCAAGAGCCAAAGGCAGACTGCAGATTTGGTGGCAGCTTGGACTACTCTCTTTCATTGTCCCACGTTATTGCTGTCATTTGGCATTTGCTGCTTTTTTTTTTTTTTTTGCCTGTAATGCCTGTTCAGCTGCTTAATCTGTTCTCATAGCAATGCTACAAGGAACAGGTTAACCTAGATACTAATGTTTCAGTGCAACACTGCAATTTTATAACAATAAACAGAAGCTTTTATGAGGCTGTAAATGTCTCTTCCATTTATAAATATTGTACTATAACTGCAGGCTCTGGGGTTATCACGCAGTCAAACCCTTTATCAAAGCCAAATAGTTCCTAAAGTACCACTCTTAAAAATCTTTTTCAGGCATTAATGTTTCATTAGTTCTCTCAAACAAGTCTCCGTGGGAATCTGTATAGCAAGTTAAAATCTAGCTCTAAAACATGGGAAAAATTAACTGCATTTTTAATTCATTTCTTCAGGATTTACCCATGGCATTGGGTGATACATACTTGGTAATCTAAGTGTACTGTGCAACTCCTCCATTTTCAGGGTGGCAGTGAAATCAGTTAGCATTAAATGCATGCGCCATTCAAATGCTACTCACCCTCCAGTCAGGTTTCCCATCTGCGTACCAATCCAGCTCTCCACCTATTCCTTGCTTTTCCACAGAGAGCATTTGTGCCTTCCCCAAACATGCATATACTCAAAAGGGTGTATTGCAACACCCACCAAAGCTCCGAGTATGCTTACCCTGCTTTGCAGAGGCAGTTTGTTTAATCCATCAGCCCTGAAGTTTGCAAATCCCTCAGCTGTGCTGCTAGTTCCAGATTTGTCTCGTTTGCATGAACTGGGGAATCCCTGCATTGTGTCCTACAATCCCTGCATTGGCTCCTACAGGAGCCAGCCTGAGCATGGGCATCTCTTTGTGTGCAACCCTCTAACCTAGCACCTCCTATCTCTGCTTAACTAGCGCGAATTGCCAGAAAGAGATGACTAAACTGAAGTGATGCAACAATCAAAGAAGCACTGTCCAGATATTTGAACAAATCACAGATTTTCAGGTCAGCCAGCACTGTGACTGCCATAAATACACCCCTTACCTAAGTCACCACTCAAAGCAAATTGTGCCAGCAATGCACACAGCCTGTGCATTCAACATTCAGCTTTTTTTTTTTACCTCTAGGCTTGTAAAATATGTATCCTCAGTTCCTGCTCAATGTTTGAATGTAAGAAATTGGCAACCTGTTGTTACTGCATAGTGGTGCGGGGCATTATAATTCATGTGAAAGAAACTGATCTTGGGGTCCATAATGATTTTGTTTTTTCTGGTTCCGACGTCATCTTTCAATAAGTGCTTAGTTTTGCTTGTGTAGCTTATTCAGCAGGCATTTTGCATAAAGTTTAGCAAAAGTGCAAGTGGACGAACTGAGTCTGCATCTTGCACTTCAGATGCAACTGACTGATCATCCTCTCTCTGCATAGGCTTTTTGGGACAATTGAGGCCTGAGCTTATCCACAGATGAGCAGCGTGAGCATCTGTGGTCTTTACTTCTCCTTCTAAGAGGCCTTCAAGGCAAATGCCCACTTCAGAGAGCTTTGGACTGAAATGAGCTTTTAGCATTGGGAAGAAAAGCAAGTCTGTCCTTGACATTAAGCTTGAACATTGGTATGCCCGATGTCAGCGTGACTGTAGATTTCTGCAAAATCCTGACATTCATCTAATTTCTCTCTCATCTCTGTTATTGAACCAACTGCGAATGTGTTTATTGATAGCCACTCAAAAGCATTAGTAAACAGGGAGTCAGCAACAAAATGGTTGCATACCAACTGATCTATACTGTCTGTTCCTGTGGTCTGGTAGAAACTGTCCAGCCTTTGCTGAAGGAGAAAAAAGTAGTAGAATTGCTAGAGTGGAAACTGGCAAAAGGAACGATCAAGGTATATGGAGAAAGTGAGACTGTGTGATGCCATTTGTTCATTTGAACAACGTGCAATCTTTAGCACGTAGACAACACAAGATTGTGCATCTGGGAATGCATGGCATGGTTGACACTCACTCGATGGTGCTGAGCATCTCAGAAGAAGAGTTGAGCATCTTGAGAAGTTGTCAGTGGGTGAGTTCCTGGCGTGCTGCTGAAGTCAAATGCAAGGACCTGTCTTCTGAAAGAGTAGAGCATAGTCAGAATGTAAGGGAACTTGTGTTGTCTCTACATACAGAATTAGTGAAGCTGTTACATAAATGGGGTCTGTCCAAGACATTGGGCAACTATGAAGGGTACCAAGGAGAGCATCAATAAGGATTAATTGTCTAAAGGCCTGCTTTTGAAGCACATCTATGCTTACTGCAAGCTACCTTACCTGTGCTGTTTGAATATCCACCCTGAAAAAACTTACCTGTGCCAAATCATTAGAATTAGCCCGCAGGGGTGCTGTACTAATCCATGTACTGAAAGCACTTCTCCTGAGTTATCACATGGTTGTTTGCAGAGAGCACAGAAGCCCAGTTTGTGACATCACTCCCCAAGTTTTTCCTCTTTCTCTCTCTCACTTTTTATAAAATTGCTGTCTGTGGCAGTGATGAGACAACATGTAAATACCTTGCAGTACAGTTGCTCATCAGTAATGCTGACAGTTTGAAGACATAAGCAAACAGCATTTGGCAGGAAGAACTTTTTAATGAGAATGGCATTAAGGAATGTGAAAGCCATGAAAAGATTCTTTGCACATGCCTCCAGCTTCTCTGTCTTCCAGTTGTCTTCCTGTCCATTAAAGATTTAAAAATAATAATAATGGTAATGGTGGGGGAGGGGGTTCATTTTTACAAATTCCGGGCTTCGCTGATTTCACATGAGGGCTTTGCCACTCGGCCTCTCACCAATAGGAACTACAGAAAGACTTCAGTGTTAGAGGAACTGCAATTGGGACTTTTAATACTGGGAATCTCAACAGAAAAAGGCATCATGAAAATAATTGGCTGGAAAATGAAGTTGGCCAGAGTGAGTCTATCAATAAAGGGGAAGTGTTAAACAGGGAAGGAACAGCTAACCTCTAGCTGGGGTGAATGATCCATCTCTTCCTGTGACATCTCTCTAAAGCAACTGCCTGTGCTCCTTCAGGAATTGCAGGGTTGATGCAGAGATTATTTGATATTGATCTTCAGCCTGGCTTTATGCAGATCATAAGTCTGTAAAATTAGAGTGGGCCTCACAAATTTATTAAAATGGCTTAGAGAACCTATTAATCACTTTGGAAATGCAGGTCAGGGACTCTGAACTAGAGTAATAAAGCTCTAAGCTGCTACCAATTAATGGAGGAGTTTGCACAGCAAGGTGGTTTGATTCCCTGGTGTACCAAGTGGCAGCGAGGCGGTGCTTGCTGTCAGTCCTTTCCTAACTAAACAGGGCCTCAAGTGCTCCCAGATTATCACCATCAACAATTGCTCCACCATCAAGTGCTCCACCATCAACAGTTAATTCTCATTAAGTAGGAACTTGATTTCAAGTGATCATGAGGATATTTCTTATGAATTCTTAATATTGGCACCATAATACACCAGATGAATGAAATCAGAGACATGGGAAAAAGCTACAGGTATGCATTGTTGTTGAGGGGAGTGAGGAGGAGAAACCACCTGATCTACATGGAAACAATGGCTGTGCTGTCGTATTCCATTGTTCCTGATCAAGGAGGAGGTCACCACTGTGCATATTTCCTGACAGAATGAGGTTGTCACTGTTGTCCCTGATTAGCTGAATAATGGTTGTGACTGCTTCTTCATTGCCTCACCTTAGAAATGACAGTTTAGTTTCTATCCCGGGTGGCCTTTTCTCCTTAAAGGGAATGATACCTGCAAAAGAACTGCAGAAACTTAAGATCTGGGGGGCTGAGCTTTTTCCTTCTCTTTTTGCAAAAGGAAGAGTGGGAAGAGGAGGAGGAGAAACCTTAGTGGGTAACATGGTGGAAAGCACTCTTGCAGAAAAGAATGTCCTCTCCATGACAGTGGAAATGGTGGGAGAAGTTCTCCCACTTCAGTCATGGTAGACAACTGCTCCTCAGTCGAGGCAGGAGAGCTCCTTGTAGGGTCACACTATCAAAAGGATTGTATAAAAGGACTGAGTTAAAAGCAATGCTTTCTGGATAGAGAAGGACATGGCAGGGAAGGAGTACACTTGTCCCATCAGCTCTGCCATCAGAAGCAGTGGATCTGTGTCCCCTGCCCTGCAGGGTCTCATAGGTGTGCAGTGGATGGAGATGCTGCTTCTCCTGCCTCTGCCAGTGTTATGTCCTCGTAGCAATTACCACCAGACACTTGTCCTCATCCTGTTGGAAGCGAGATAGCTGCAGCATGTCCCTGGGTGGACAGCAGGCTGTGATGGCTTGCAGGACTGTGGTGAGAGGTACCCCAGCACTTCTGCTGGAGAACTTAACTGGGTAAGTTGGGCAGCATACAGCCTGGTATTTCTCTGCTGCAGAGACCCTGAGCTACGAAAAGCTACTGTTTAAAGAAAAATTTAATTGGTTTGCTTACACGAGGAGTTTCTTGCGTTTGTCTTAGTAAGGTATGGTTAAATCACTGCACTAAGGTTTCTTATTTATGATAAGTTTAGCAATGCTTCCACACAACTTGATTCAAACTGAAGAAGGCACTTTTATATCAGAATGAGAGTTTAAGTTCAGGCTTTATTCATTTTCATAAATTTTAAGGCCAGGAGGACACATTAGATCATTCGCTTTGCCCTCTGTAGCATCTCACCCCTGTGCCCCAGGACTGAGCACAATAACGTGACTAAAGCTCCTCTTAACATTTAACAGCCCCATTAATTTTCAATTGATGCGCCACTCAGACTAAGGGATTTGCTCCCTTGACCTTGGGCATCTAACACATAAACTATCAGATTATGTTTTTGCAACTCTTGTATGCATTCAGTCTTTCAATGTTGGGAGCACAGACAGCTATAACCAGCTCAGTCAGCCAACATAAAAACCACTTAAACTTTTCTGGCATAGACAAGGCTAGAGACACAGGAGAAATTAAAATGTCCTTGTCTCGTTTAATAAGTCTGCAAGTTTGAAAGCGTTATTAAAGATTCAGAAAACGGAATGTGGCACACCTAGAGGAAGTTTGTGGGGAATAACTTTTTTTTTCTTTTTCAATTCCTATTGAAGTCTCCTTGAAAAATGAGAACTGGGAAAAGATTTCTCATTTTCGTGCCTTATAGTGGTTTGGATTGAATGTCGGCTGTTGTTTTGTTTATTTGCTTGTTTTCTATTCTTTTAGCTAGCAATTGGAAAACACAGTTTGCACTAAAACCTTTAGGGAGTGCACGGTGAATGATTCTAACTAACCACTGCATTGGAGAAGTGATGCAAAATAGGTTCAGTTTTCCTGTGAAACTTCTCTTGAATTTGAACTGAAATTCTGTGGATTAGCTAGATCACACAGACACGCTGCTAGGAATAGTTAGGTTATAGGGAACAGACAGGAATCATGAAATCATGAAATATCCTGAGTTAGAAGGGACCCATAAGGATCGAGTCCAACTCCTAAAATTGGTGAATTGCTCAATATTATTTTTTGCTGAGGGTGTCAGGCAATGGTATTTGACTGCTTTTTGCCCATCTCTCACGCACATGGATTATAAAGAATAAGTTACTGTACAGTATGATGGCTGTATGCCAAAGTTTCACAAAGCTTGTAAAAACCTGCTAATCTGAAAGAGAGCCAAGGATCCTGAAATGCCACAGTCTTCAGGAGCAGATTTGTTACCTGCCTTTGAGGTGGAGCTGGGGTTGCCTTCAGTGTGAGATGCTTGCAGAGTGCCAAGATCATGGCACTTGGGTGCAGGCATGTGAGATGGAGGTGGCATTAACATGAGAGATGGGGCCCTGGAGACAGAGGCGCAGGGCATGTTGTAAGCAGCAACATCTCTGTTTATTTGAATCAACATGACTTCTCATTCTGAGACCTGTTAGAGTCTAACTCAAAGAGCTGTGGTGTTTGGTTTGCGATCTGGCGTCATCCACGACTCTTTGTGAGGATAATGGCCAAGCCCCTTCTAGGAAAAAAAGAGAAGGGGCGGTCTGGCTTGGAGAGTCACAGTCTGGAGTTATAATCGCATAAAGAAAGACAAAATAATGTTTTCCAAGGTTGTTATCAATGAAAATTAATAGAGTTCTAATGAATATTAATATATATCTAGATAGATTACTAACTTCTGTACTTTTGCTGATGTGGAGAGCAATCGGTATTTAAATGTCTAGTATTTCCTTTGATTTGCCACAGTTAATGTTCCATGGCATGTATTTGAGTTTATAAATTAAAAAAAATTAATTAGAAGTTGTTGCTTTTGGTTTTTTGTTTGACTGAATGGCAAACGGAGCCATTAAGCCATGTCATGCTCAGAATCGTGATGCTGATGTAAATATGGGTAGATGATGCTAAAGACTCTGAGTTATTTCTTTTTAATCTTCTCATATTTTGAATGGAAACATGGCTTTAAATGAAAATGCTCATTATACAAATTAGATAGATGTTATTACTAAGCACATTAATCATTTTTTTCTCCAAATGTTCACTTTGCAAATGTAATTATTTTTAATCATACTGGTTCCACTAAATTAGAGATTTGGTTTCCTTTTTATACTCAAATTCAAAGACTTTGTATTTAAAAGCACACTATTTTTATAGATTATTTCCTGCCATTTTACTTCAAAAGCACCTAATAAAGTTTCAGTAAATGTGATTAAATAGCTCAGAAAAGTTGCCATGGTATTTTTCTTCCTTTTAGCATCAAAAAAATAGTTGGTTTCTCTATTACAGGCTTGCAGTTTCGCAAAGGTGTGGGTGGATAATTAATCTGATTCCTTAATATGTGTATCAAAAATATACACGTGTTTTCTTGCAGTTCAGTGATTGATCCTAAACTATTGAGTGTTTAGCCCTGGCAGAAGGCCTATGTGGCATTCAGATAGCATCTGCAGCTTATCTGGAAGTCTCACAAGGTACCTATTAGACCGTGTTGTCACCTCAAAAGCAGATATGAATTGTATCCCATGCTTAAAAAACCAGTAAATATCCCAAATCCTCACTCCCATGAGAGACTGCTCTGCTTTTCCCCTGGCAGTTTGCAGCAGAAAAAGCAGTGCAGCATGTTGTGTTACCATCTGGCAAAATTTCTTTGTCTCAGCTTTTCACCTGCTTTATGAGGAACAACTATTAAACTCCACGCTGAGGATGGTTCAGCCTCGCTACTAGATCCAGTTGTTTTCAGTACTGCCCCTCTGCTAGTGTGTATAATCAATATGGACTTTGAGACATTAAGCAACAAAATCTGTAATTGAAAGATATTTCATGTGCAGATTAGGAACCAACCATCTGCCACATTCTTTGTGCATTACTGTGTTTTGTTTTAGAAAGAGAAGAGAAAACCCTAACATGTTTGCTGTTCTGCAAAGACCAAACGTACTCCCAAGAGAACCCAGCTTTGCCTTTGCTGGAAAGGTATTCCAATCACAAGTGTTTATTCACATTCTCAGTGTGCGTTTTTTTCAGCAGTTTTGCAAATGTGTTAAGGAATATGTCATCTGTGAGATTCTACTTAACCAAAAGTTTAGGAGAAGGAAAAAAATAAATCTGTGTATTGAAGGGAATCACAGAATTGTAGGGGCTGGAAAGGGCCTCTAGAGGTCATCGAGTCCAACCCCCTTGTAAAGCAGGCTCCCTACATCAGGTTTCACAGGTAGGCATCCAGGCAGGTCTTGAATGTCTCCAGAGAAGGAGACTCCACAACCTCTCTGGGCAACCTATTTCAGTGCTCCGTCACCCTCACCGTGAAGAAGTTCTTACACACATTTGTGAGGAACTTCAGTTCATCCAGAACTATGCTTCAGTTTGTGGCCATTTCCCCTTGTCCTATTGCCATGCACCACTGAAAAGAGTCTGTCCTCGTCCCTTTGCCTCCAACACTTAAGGTATTTATAAACATTAATAAGATCCCCTCCAAGTCTTCTTTTCTCAAGGCTGAACAGACCCAGGTTGCTCAGCCCTTCCTCATAAGAGAGGTGCTCCAGGCTTTATCATCTCTGTGGCCCTCCGCTGGACTCTCTCCAGGGAGAGGGCCTGTCTTTTTTGTACCGGGGAGTCCAGAACTGGATACAGTAGTCCAGGTGAGGACTGACCAGGGCAGAGTAGAGGGGGAGGATCACCTCCCTCAACCTGCTGGCCACATTCTTTTTAATGCACGCCAGGATGCCATTGGCCTTCTTGACCACCAGGGCACCCCCAGCCTGTACTGGTGCATGCAGTTATTCCTCCCTAGGTGCAAGACTCTACACTTGCTCTTGTTAAACCTGATCTGGTTCTTCTCTGCCCAACTCTCCAGAAATATACCGATGAGATCTTAGAATGATAGAATCGTTAAGATTGGAAAGACCACTAATATCATCCAGTCCAACCACCAACCCATCCGCACCGTGCCCACTGACCATGTCTCTCAGTGCCACATCTCCACAGTTCTTGAACACCTCAAGGGACAGTGACTGCACCACCTCCCTGGGCAGCCTGTTCCAGTTTCGTAACATTGGATGAAGCTGAGATGTGCTGTGAATATTTGCAATAGTTAAAGCGAGTACCGTGTAAAAGAAAACATCTACTCAGAACGATTCATTGAGAAAACATTGCTCATTTCATTGCATTAACAATTTAATGCACCTTGAAAATAGTATGGAAGATTGTTCTCTTTTCATTTACTGTACAGAAGGCTGCTGTTTTACAGGGCATGGTGTTACAGCATTAGTGATTAGGAGACAGGAGGGTGCTCTGCTTGCATCCTGCAGGGCCCAATACCATGTACAAGGCAGTAATTATTTTACCAGTGTTACTACACCTCACCAGCACATTAAAGAGCTCCATCTGCAGTGGGACAAATTTCACTTGGGTTCCTGTGATTTCTTATGTCAGTGCTGGGTTCTTGGAGACTGATGTGGGAGACTTATCCCTACCTGCTCCTTCAGTGGGGGACTGGGAAGATCATGGAACAGATTCTCCTGGATGACATGCTAGCTCACATGAGGAATGAGTGTGTGATCCAAGACAGCCAGCACAGCTTCACCAGGAGAAGGTCATGCCTAACCAATCTGGTGGCCTTCTATGATGGAGTGACGGGATTGGTGGACAAAGGGAAGGTGACTGATGTCATTTACCTGGACTTGTGCAAGGCCTTTGACATGGTGCCCCACCACATCCTAATCGCCAAATTGGAGAGATGTGGATTTGATGGGTGGAACACCCAGTAAATAAGGAATTGGTTGAAAGGCTGCAGACAAAGGGTGGTGATTAATGGTTCTATGTCCAGGTGGAAGCCGGTAATGAGCGGTGTCCCCCAGGTGTTTGTCTTGGGACTGGTGCTCTTTAATATCTTCATCAGTGACAACGATGATGGAATTGAGTGCACCCTCAGCAAGTTTTCTGATGACAAAAAGCTGAGCAGTGCGGCTGATGCAATGGAAGGAAGGGATGCCATTCAGAGGGACCTCAACAGACTCAAAAGGTGGGCCTGTGTGAATCTAATGAAGTTCAACATAGCGAAGTGCAACGTTTTGCACTTGGGCCGGAGGAATCCCGGGCATATATACAGACTGGGAGGAGCAATGCTTGAGAGAAGCCCTGCAAGAGAAGGCTGGGGGTCCTGGTGGATGAAAAACTTAATATATGCCAGCAGTGTGCTCTTGCAGCTCAGAAAGCAAATGGTATCCTGGGCTCCATTAGAAGAGGAGCAGGCCAGCACGAAGAGGGAGGTGATTGTCCTTGTCTACTCTGCCTTCGTGAGGCCCCATCTGGAGTACTGCATCCAGGACTGGGGCCCCCAGTAGAAGAAAGGGAGGGAACTGTTAGACAGAGTCCAGAGGAGTGCCACAAAAATGATCAGAGGGCCGGAGCACCTCCCCTTACAAAGACAGGCTGAGGGAGCTGGGCTTGTTCAGCCTGGAGAAGAGAAGGCTGTGGGGTGACCTCATCCCAGCCTTCCAGTACCTGAAAGGAGCCTACAAAAAGGAGGGGAGTCAACTCTTCACAAGGGTAGATAATGGCAGGACAAGGAGAAATGGTTTTAAGTTGAAGGAGGGAAGATTTAGGTTAAATATCAGGGGGAAGTTATTTACCAAGAGAGGGTGGTGAGGTGTTGGCACAGGCTGCCCAGAGAGGTTGTGGGTGCCCCATCCCTGGAGGTGTTCAAGGCCAGGTAGGATGGGGCCCTGAGCATCCTGGTCTAGTATTAGATGTGGAGGTTGGTGGCCCTGCCTGCGGCAGGGGGTTGGAGATTGGTGATCCTTGAGGTCCCTTCCAACCCAAGCCGTTCTATGATTCTATGACTGCTAGCATGCATATCTCCCTATTTTTTAAGTGTTGTGAAAATTTTTAGAAATCTACTGGCTTTGAGATGTCTGCCTTATTGTCATAGTTAATAGAAACTTGCAAATCTTTGAATTTACTGGAGAGGATGAAGGCATAGATGTACTCATACATGCAGCACAACTACATAGGCTTGGTTTCCTTAGGGAAGCTAGGTAAAAATGTCTATGGCATCCTCAGTCCCCATTGGTGTGTAGAACGGTGAAGCTGTGTGTCTTAAAAGGCATTTAATTATGACATAATTTCAAAAGTGAATGAGTGACAAATGAGTTCTACTTAGCTTGTGGTGAATTGGCTGGGATTTTTTTCACCCCTCAGAATCCTTGACATCTAACCTTTTGCTTATATAAAACACTTCATCTGTTCATTCATAGCTTTAACTATGCTGAAGACCATCCAGTGGAAAGAAATCTTATTATCTTCAGCTTAATGTTTCATTATCTGGCACAATACGAGGACATTAGACTTTGATTGCTGGTTCTCTTTCGACATTGCATAATTTAAGTACTTATTTCTATCTTCATTTTAAATTTTATCCTTTTTTAATCTTTTTTTTTTTTAATTTTTAAGTGCTTGTATTGACATTACATTTAAATCTTGTCTTTCAAGGTTTGGGGGTAAAAAGTTTAGGCACAAAATTAAGTATTCTATTTAAGTTTGCCCTAAATTTCCCAGATGATTCTGATGTTCATCGATCCATTTTATATCCTAGCAATATGTACACAAAACAGTGGGCATCGAGCGATTGCAGCGGCCATTCACTGCTTACCAACATCACACATCTGACAGAAAAATCCCTTCAAGAACAGTGCGATGACCTGCTGCACCTATGGATTTTATGAAACCATTAATCTGTGACAATGTCACTAAAAGTTACAGTAAATAAGTTACCAAAGTAGTTTTATGGGTGACAGTAATGTATCTGTTTGGAATCTGCTGTGCTCCGAAAGGCATATACATTTGCTATAAATGGATCTTTAATCTCTCTGAATCATTTCATTCTTTTTTTATACACTATGAAATTGCCATTTTTATAGCCAAGCTTGATGTACGATATGGCTGACAAAATGTATGAGTTAATTAAAGAATGAAGGGCTGTCCCTCATGCTGTATATTTTTGTTTGTGACATTAGCATCCTACAACCACTGGTTTATACTCTGCAGAGATGTAGCTGTGAGTGAATCACGTGGGCTGCAGGAGCTTGCCACCAGTGTGGTAGGCATACTCACACTGTGAAATAGCGTGTGATTTGATCCTAAGTCCAGGGGCTTTGTGTCTCCTAGGCAAGCATCTGCACTCCCAGGACACGTTTAAATTTCTCTGAAATTGTCAGCAAGATCCCAGACCACAAAACAGAGTTGTTTCCTTAAAAGGTAATCCCACCAAGAAAACTAACACAGAAAAATAGGGCAGGAAAGGATCACTTAAATTCTGTCTGCTGCAATCACAGATGGCCACGCAGTCTCATCCCAGCTAGGCATGTATCAGCCTGCATCTTAAATCTCCTTGATATTTGCTTTTTGTTGTTTTTTTGTTTTTGTTTTTCTCTTTCTACCCCTGATCAGGAGGCTGTTCCAGGAATTCATTCTCAAATAGCTAGAAATCACCCTCAGCCTCCCAGCCAAAATTTATTCATGCCAATTAATGCTCATTTGTTCTTGTGCCAACATTGTTCTTTAGCTTAAATTGTTCTTCTGGCTCCCTGATGCTTACTCTGCTGTATTTATAGAGCACCATCAAATCTCTTTTGGCCTCTGCTGAGCTGAATAAGACAAACACTCACCCTTTAGTTCACAAACTGCTTGTTCTTTTGATCATCCTGCACCTATGCCCTGCTGGATTTATATTTTTGCAGAGAGCTGGCAAGAAGCATCTCCTGAACTGCAATTGAGGTCTCCTCAGGTTGTCCTGTATTGGAATTAATGCTCTCCTCTCACCAAAGAGACCTTTTTTTTTTTGCATAAACCTTCAGAAGTGAATGTGCATAACCCAAACACTTGCCTCTGAGCTTGATACATGCTATGTATTTTCAAGCCAGAATCTCTTGTCTCACATGAGAGATGAGCAAAAAAGGTATAATCAGACAGCACCTTCAATTTCTTATATTTTCCCTTCGAATCCTGGCTGTTGTGCATTCAATAAGATAGTATATTCCTCTGTCTCATAAGCACTTTTCATCAAGAGAATATTATTTAGGCAAAACGAAGGCAATTATAGCATAGGGTGATCACTGGAAAGGAAAGGAACACCTTTGAATTGTAGGTAAATCTGAAAATCTGTTTAGCTTGCTTATCATTAGTCAGTATGATAAGATACAAAATAGCAAGAAAATGTCAGGAACTGTAATTTTTTGCTTTCCCACATTACTTAGTCATGCAGTAATTTCAAATTCTACATCCAATAATGTGAGCTCCCTTTAAACAGTATCGTTAATGAATCATCCTCCCCCTGCACTACTTTTGTTACCTCTGAATCCTTTCTGTCTTTATTCTTCATGTAAATACTATTATAGACACACATTTTTAATAGCCTATGTGTATTTATTTTCTCCTTGAGAGTATTTTGTTCTGAGGAAAGATGTGTAGAGACTGTAGTTCGTTACAGATACAATAATGTCTCATTCTTGTTGGGCAAAAATAGATCCTCATGTGGTCACCTCCCGATTTCACTCTTTTGTCACAGGCTAGAAAAACAAGAAGTACAGTTAGAGGAAGGAACAGTAGAGAAAGAAAAACATCAGAAAGATTTCTAAAGCTGTGAAGGTTACAGGTTTAAAAACTATATGGCTCTATCGTATTCCTTCCTTGAACCCAGTTTTGTCTTCACAAACATGTCATGCAGCTATCATTCTTCTCACATACTAAGCTTATCTTCTCCCTTCCCTTACAGCCTTCCTCATGTCTTCTGTCTTAGCTCTATTAAATGTTAATTCATAAGTGAAGACTCAAGTAACCAAAAGCTGACCAAGCTCAATTAGCTCTTTGATTACCATCAACAAAACTAGACCTTCAGCTGGAAGGAGTGGCACTTGAGGTGGCAGCATAGAGCCCACTCAACATGCATTTCAGCACAAGTTTTATTGGAGTCTTTCATACCTTAAAGCATTTGTCCTTGTTACCATAATACCTTTTATTACTTCACCCCGCACGGAAGCCTGCTGGCAGGATGCTCTCAGTCTCTGCATATCTCATCACACGTGGACTTCAGTAAATGAGGACGCCAGTCCCCTCTTCTTGGTATGAGCTGCTTAGGACCTGTAAATATTACTTGGCCTGAGTGCTAAGCAATTGGGAAGGAAAACTGTAGTTCCTAATCACATATTTCAACCTTGTCATTGTATTCCTCTACTATCATCCTTTTTGATGCTTTTGAAGGGGAGATGCTGGAGTAGATGGGCCATTGCTGTGCTGCAGTGTGGTCATGTGCATTGCTCCACTCTAACCTGCCTACAGCCATGCTCATTAGTGTTTCTCTGACACCAGCATTTTTCCATTTGAGAA
Organism: Numida meleagris; assembly: GCF_002078875.1. Taxonomy (NCBI): domain Eukaryota; kingdom Metazoa; phylum Chordata; class Aves; order Galliformes; family Numididae; genus Numida; species Numida meleagris. Next base: position 54,349,234 of record NC_034412.1, read on the forward strand.
GTTTTTATGTCATGATTTAAATTAGGCTATTTGTACTTGTGGCATAATGTACATTGATGGGGTTTCCCATACGTGTTTCTACACTGAGATATCTGTATGTTTAAGATACTGTGTAGTTATTTGGAGGTCAATAAGCAGAGGGATAATTTTTTTTAGCAGTTCTGCTAACAACTCAAATCAGTTCTCAGAAGTTTCATTCTGCAATCAAATATTCAAAAAATGCTCTCACAATAAATGTATGCCTGTCTGTGATACTCAGTAGTGTGATACAGGAGACTATCCTGCAACTTCAGTGGGTAAGTTCTCACTGAAGAAATAGCCCCATAAAAGATAATGAGTAATCAATATTGTCACAAATTTTTCAGTGGCAGAATTGGCAAAATTCAGCTCGTATTTCCTTTTGGGATCACAGAAGTTAAGTTATATACTTCCTGGTAAAAAGACTGATCTTTCTTTTCTGAAAGAAATGTAAAAGCAAATGCATCCACTTCAACAGTTCTGTATAATTCTTTTCTGAATTTCATTTCTCCCTTTACTATAAGCAAAGGAAGATCTGAAACATCCTCAAAGTTTAACAAGATGCTAAAGTGCTAGAAAGAGCACTTTGAATGAGCTTGTTTTAGTCAAAATATTGAGAGTGTGTTAATTCTGAGACTTTCAATGACACTAAAAATTTTTGTTGAAAAATGCCTCATTTTTTCTTAATAACACTTGTTTCAGTGTTGCAGTAAATGTCATCAACTTTGCCCTAATTATACAGCATTAGCAGATAAAATAAACCTTCAGTGGTTACTTGTATTTTAAAATTAGCATTTTCATGTGATCCTATATGCTTTTGATAACCCTGGACTGAATTAAAGCAGGATCTCAGGTACATTACAAAGGTGAGAGCAGCTGGATTCTAGGCAAGACCAGAGTCTCCTTTTTAACTGAGTGATTGTCGGGCAGTTTGCAGTGCCAGCAACTATGGTTAAATCAAACTGACTTTTAGTGTTTGGCCCATAGTGCTAATAGGCTGGGATGTCTGTTTATGAATGGATATGGAAAGACAAATACATTAAAAGCAGAGGTCATTCTTATCTTTTGCTTTCGGCAGCACACACTTAACTGTGTGAAGTTCGTTTCCCCTCCAAGAAATTATCGTTCCTCTAGTTTATCTCAAATGAGTTTGGTAATGAGAATCCAGAAGGATTTTTTTTCCACATCGTCCTCCATAACTCAAGACTTATCACCCTCATACCTCACAGTATTTGCTGCATCCCCTCATGCTCAGCTGGGAGTAGGGATTGTTTTTATTTTTGCATACAGCATCTAGTACAATGATATCTTGCCCGTTGCCTTCAGTGCTAGTGCAACAACTAATAAGGGACAAGGGGTCCCAGCATGGGAAACGTGGTCAGGCCATGAACTGGCTGGGGAAAATATATGTTTGGAAATGTGGATCACTGATTCCTTCAGCAGCTGACAGAAAGAGTGATAGGCACCCCAGAAAACCTTCAAAGATATTCCCCTGCTGAGTTCATGAACATTTTGCTAGTGCTAGAAGAATGGCCTTTTTGCACATCTGAGTACAGTGGTGGCGGAACAATTTTAATAGTGCTTTCAGTGTTGGATGTCAGGTGCTGAAGGCCGCAGAAGTCTCAGTCCATTGATTTGTACAGGGCTTGGTAAGTGTGCCTCTATCTTGGCTCAGGTTAGTGACCAGAGATCTCTGAGGTCTTGTGTCAGGCAGATTAACAGCAATTCTGGCGGTAGTTTACCTGAGTACAGGGTGACTAGCATCAGCATACTGCTAGCAACAACAGCACGGTTAAAAAGCCAGCGTGCCAGCAGCAGAATGCTCATATAGTAGGATGAGACAGGATGAACAGAGCTGTGTTTCAAGAAGGACTTCAGCAAAAGGTTGCAACTCCTTCTTGGGCCAAGAAGTAGGAAAATTATTTTGTCAGTAAATAGCAGGATCCTCTGCCTGTCAATCATAGAATCATAGAATAGAATCACAGAATCATTGAGGTTAGAAAAGATCTCTAAGATCATCATGTCCAACTGCCAATCCATCCCCACCATGCCCACTTACCATGTCCCTCAGTGCCACATCTCTGGCTCTTGAACACTTCCAGGGACAGTAACTGCACCACCTCCCTGGGCAGTCTATTCCAACAATGTCTGAGAGTCCTCCCAGCTGAGAAGCAAAACTGCAGTGTGCAAGAAACGTTTAGATACAGCGTTGAGAGACATGGTTTAGTAGGTGGATGGTAGGTGGATGGTTGGACTAGGTGATCTTGTAGGTCTTTTCCAACCTAGCTAATTCTATGATTCTATGATTCTATGATTCTTTGCTGCTATGGCCATGTCTGAGTGACTGCACATCAATCAAGTCATGCTGCCTGTCGCCATCTCTTTGGAAAGCACAGAAATAAGAGGACTGGGAAGAAAAAATGCTAGAGGTCCTATGCTTGAGAGTAGGCAGGGCCAGAGCCTTGTGCTCTTTGTGCCTTCAGTTATCTGGCACGTACTTTGGAGTTGGCCAAAAGCATTTTCTGGAATTATTTTTATTGGAAATTGCTTGTTTGTTGACATCTGAAAGTTCTTAGCAGGATCATCTAGCAGGATGATAGCCAAAAGCTAAACCGAGACAGAGCTCTTTGTTTTGAAGAGTTTCATTTCACCCATCAGTAGTACCGACTATTTGAGTTAGTTCAGATGACAACTGACATTTTTAAATGCAACTGCTATACCCTGTGCTGTGAATTGGGATGATTCCTACCATGTTGCAAGGAAACGTTATAACACTGTGAAAATCAAACATTTTGATATCCAGAATTTAAAATTTTTGTATGGTCATTTCATGGTTTTAGTATAGACCAGACCTAAAATTCTGTTCCACAGAACTTTCTGAATGTGAAATAATTTTTTTCCAATTTGATTTATGGAAGGCAGAATAACAAGCAAACTGTATATTAGAAATCCGGAGCTTCTTGCAAGTTGAAAATTCCGTGTCTTGTTTCCCTTTAATACCAAGAGAGAAAAGGTTAATCTGAAAGTGCACTGAAATTCACGTTTACCAAACCCAATCTTCACAAGGCCATGAAATCCTTAATTTGTTTTTTTCTCCCAGAAGAATATCAATCATTGTTGCATCCCCCAAATGTTTGTGAGTTTATCAAAAGGAGCATTTATTCAGCATTCATTCCACTCTGTCATTAAATCCTCTGGATTATATGGCTGTTGCTGTCTTTTAAATTCCTAGTAAATATGTTGCTGACAACCAGATGTTCTTTTCAGTGCATCATAACCAAGCATCCTAGAGCAGATCATTAGTCTGCTTGGATCCATCTATTTTATTTATGTCAGGGAGGTTACCATGGCCATCTGTGACTGCGGGCAGCTTTTGTTTTGGAGGAATGCACGGCAGCACCATCAAGACAGAGGGATGTGAGGGACAGGGCAGAGTGTCAAGGATAGTGTAAGGTTGTAAGTGGGGGTCAGCTTCTTCTCCTAGGTAACAGTGATATGATAAGAGGTGATGGCCTTAAGATGTGCCAGGAGAGGTTCAGGTTGGGTATTAGGAAGAATTTCTTCTCAGAAAGAGTGGTGAGGCACTGACACAGGCTGCCCAGGGAGGTGGTGCAGTCGCTGTCCCTGGAGGTGTTCAAAAACTGTGGAGATGTGACACTGAGGGACATGGTTAATGGGCACAGTGGGGATGGGTTGATGATGGGACATAATGGTCTCAGATGTCTTTTCCAGCCTCATTGATTCTGTGATATCAGCTCACCAAGGGTTGAAGGGAGCCTGGGGAAGGGACACTTTGGTCTCCAGTGACTTTGTCCCTTCTTGGCCCATACTTGCTCTGAGCCAGGCAGGCTGATAATGCCGTGGGGAAGCTTTACGGGGCATGCAATTCATCACACTGTGGTCAGAGGATTTTTCTGCTGAGGAAACGAAACACTATGCTTTCCAGTTCACAAAATTCAGTCTAGCTGATTTCCTCTCTGTCCATCACATTTGTAATTTGCAGTAATTAGTGATGAAGTGATGCTTGTTTTGAGGGAAAGAAGCACTGTGAGCAACAAGTTCTTAAAAGCGAGATTTGGAAGGGAGGGTCCCTAGTGGGAAGCAATAAGTTTTGGTTCCTGGTGAAAACATAAATATTCAACGCTTTCTGTTTATAAAAAATTAGAAAAAAAACAGTCATTTTGGATTGATTGAACTATTTATCTTTCAGCTTATGTATGAAGTGCACACAAGCTGATGTATTGGTTATATTAATTAGAAAAAATACTAAGCAAACAAAAAAAACCTAGCTGAAACACTTTGCTTTCAAAGAACAGATGGCCTTCACTTCTTGTGGCTGTAGAATGCTTTGCTGCAACATAAAGGCATACAACATCTCCTTTGGGATGAAGGAAATTGAAATCATAGAATCATGGAGAACAAATATTGCAGGGAAATTCATTAGCAGTTCTGGGTAAGCAACAGAAATAGCAGGCAAGATTTTTGGTGCTCCAGACCTTGGTTGGCTTTGTTGCCTGCTGCAGGCTCATAAGGCGTGTGGCACTCTGCTTTGAAGCAGAGTGTGGGCTGGAACCCAGGGCTGCAACAGACTGGTGGCTGCTTCTTTGGCTTGGAGGATCACTTGCCTTCCCCAGAGTAACCAGCTTTTTACCCAGCCAGGACAACAGCAGACACAGCCTGCCCAAAAGTGCCAGAAGAACAGCCCAAACACACACACAGCCTGTAAATGGGACACTGCAAATCACTGCCTGAGATCAAGACACTAGGACACACTACTTGCCCCTAGTTTCCTGTTCTTCTCCCCTGCAGGACTGCAGCAGCAGATGCCCCATCTGCAGAAATTTATTGTGACAGATGATACTTTTTTCTGTTCTCTCCACCAGCTTGCTTGGATTAACCTTTTGACCATCCTTTAGCCTGCCTCTTAATGTCACCATTTTATCAACAATTGCAGTTGAAATTGAAGTCAGTTTAGTCGGTCCTGGTTGCTGCTGCTTGAAATTTTTGAGTCATGACCTTGTTTGTGTCCTTAATTCCTGCTGGAGATGCTAATCTCCTGGCACCGTAATCAATGAATCAATTTTATTTTCTCTGCTGAAAGGGAGGGGTGGGAGTTTCTCCCTCCGCCCTTATCTCCAATAAGAAAACTGCAGTTTTTCTCTCTTTGTAACTGCCTATTGATTGTGTATGTCAACTTTATGCTTGTGAGTGCTGAAGGATTTGATTTTATTTCTATTTCCTCGATATACAAAAAAATGACTGCTGAAAGGGCTGCTGAGAAGTTGGGGTCTTATCAACATATTTATAATGCATTATTCACATATAATTGCAACACAACATTGTGATTGCACAAAGTATTTCCTTTTGCTTGTTTGAATATGCTCTTTGGATATGCGTATCTGCAGTCCCAAGGCTACAGAGCAGCTCTGAGAAGGAGAAGCCATCGCTGAGATGGCCTTTGCTCCATCATGAGTTCAGACCCATCAGCACAGAAGCAGGGCGGTTGTGGAGAACTGTTTTCTCCTATCTGTGAATGACTCCTGAACTCCCAGTTTCAAGCTCCTGCTCTCCAACAGAGTTGTGTTGCTGCTCTCAGGGTTTGATGTTGCAGTTCCTAAGGGCAAGAAATTTGGTCACCTTCTGTAGTTCAGAAGATCAATTAATTTCCCTAAGAAAAAGTGTAGATCATAGAATCATTTGAGTTGGAAGGGGCTTTTAAAGTTCATCTAGTCCAATTCCCCTGCAATGAACAGGAACACCTACATATCAGGTTTCTCACAGCCCCATCCAGCCTGATCTTGAATGCATCCAGGGATGGGGCATCCACCACATCTCTACTCAGCTCTTGTGAGGCCCCATCTGGAGTACTGTGTCCAGGCCTGGGGCCCCCAGCACAAGAAGGACTAATTTAAATCTCCTTTCTTTTAGTTTGAAGCCATTTCCCTTTGTCCTGTCACAACAGACCCTGTGAAAGAGTCTGTCCTCTCCCTTCTTATAGCCCCCCTTTAGATACTGAAAGGCTGCTCTCTGGTCTCCCTGGAGCTTTCTCTTCTCCGGTCTGAACAGCGCCAGGTCTCCCAGCCTGTCCTCATAGGGGAGGTTTTTCCATCCCTGGGATCATTTTTGTGGCCTTCCTCTGGATGCATTCCAGCAGGTCCACATCTCTCCTGTACTGAGGACTCTACATCTGCACACAGTACTCCAGGTGAGGTCTCAGCAGTGCAGAGAAGAGGGGCAGGATCCCCTCCCTTGCTCTGCTGGCCATGCTTCTTTTGATGCAGCTTGGGATACAGTTGGCTTTCTGGGCTACAAGGGCACATTACTGGTTCATGTCCAGCTTGCCATCCACCTGTACCCCCAAGTCCTTTTCGGCTGGGATGTGCTCATTCCTTTTGTCCCTTTGCTTTTCTTGTTTTGGTTTTGTTGATTCTTCTAGTGTAACTGGGCTGTTATCAACCACAGGTAGATATTCTGCCTCCAGAGCCTCATACCTATTGTACAGAGGCATCTGGGAGTGTGGAGTGGGCAAGGAAGTATGTTTTTCTTGCAGCCCCAAGCATGGACTTGCCTCCATCCATTCCTTTCCTTTGAGTTCTTGCCTTCACCCTGGCAGTGAGAGGATACAGGCTGCCTTGGATCTTCTGCTTTCTCTTGCAGGAGAACCCATCTCTGCAAGGGCAGAATGTGGTTCCTTTGCTCCTTCTTTTTGGCCCTTGTGACACTTTTTAACCTGTGTATTTCATCTTGTAGCTGTGCCACTAGGCTGAGCAGATTAAGATAAACAACTGCACATAATAACACAGCTTGCTTTTGTTTAGTCACCATTAGTAATTCCCTATGTAACTTGCGGAACATGGTGCGCTCAGTGTGTAAGAATTATTAAAAAAAAAAATCGGTATTTCCAAATGAAGTGCAAGAATGTTTGAGATACAGTTTCCAGCAAATATTTGCATGTGATCAGAATAGATTACCTGTTTGTTTAAGTGTTCTCAAGGTACTTATATCTTCTAAAGTTAATTTCAGATGTATAAGTAGGATCAGCATTGCCTTTATTAGCTTGCAGTAAATCTTTATTGTACCTGCAGTACCCTCTCCTGGGACAGATGTCTGAGGCCCCGAGTACCTGGTGAGACTGCAGCTCGCAGGTTACTACAGCCCCATTTGCTTTGTCCTTGTATCCATATTATTGCAGTATCTCTTCCTCTTACCTTCTGGGGCCCTCTACATAAGAGAACATGTCAAACATGTATGTGAGAATGTATTCCAGCTTCTGTGGTTACAGATTTATGGTTTAATAGTAAGATATTGTTGCAAACCTGCTTAGTTAGACCTGAAAGAATTGTTCCTTTGTTTTGCAGGCAGAAGTTCCTCAGTATCTGCAAAGGACACGTGCTAGGAGTCTAATTTTGAAGTCAGGGCTCAGGTAGTCCCAAGGATTGGAATTCACTGTGTATGATCTGTGCTGTGCAACTGAATTAAGATTTGACAAGCCTCTAAACATAGCATGCTTCACCTGGCTGCTGAGAGGATATCTAAAATGGCAGCAAAATAGTCGCATACATGTGGGACTGAAATAGGTAACGTTCATTTTTTGTCTTCGGTGTTTTGAAGCCAGCAGTTGGTTTTCCTGTGACATTACTGTGTAACTAAAGCTGTAATAAGTAAATAGTAAGAATGAGAACAAAAGCAGTACAGTTCCAAATGCAGAGCATATGCTGCAAAGAGATGATGTAAAACAGGGTGGAAGAATGTAGTGTTCATATGTGACAAATATTCCCTGTTCATTTAAGAATAGGTACTTTGTTTTTCATTAGATGCAGTATTGGAGATGTGTCATCTTTAATCCATTTCTGTCAAGCTCTGTTGTCAGAAAGAGTGAAATTTCTCTCCAAAAAGACATATCTGCTAATCCATAAAAGCACACTGCAGCCACATTCTGGTTCTTCCAGCTCTCTAATCAATGATGTTTCCTTCTGCAAGGATGCCCTTGAACCTAGGAAATGGCTTCATATTATGCCCTAGACAAAAAAAAAAAAAAACATCATTTTTTTTCTATTCTCCTCTTGAGGAGAGGGACACTTTTTAAAGTATTTGTGTTGTGACTCAGTTTCATGGCGTTTCACCAGTCAACTAAAAGCTCATCAACTTTTTGTTATAAGTAAGAGCAAAAGAATGCTTGACGTAGTCAGTTTTCTTTGGAGCCTGCCCTATAGTGCTTTAAGAGTCCCCATGTGGTAAGAGCTGTAATTTTAAAACAGAAGCCTTCTGTACTGAGTATGGCAGGGTATTCAAAACAACAGAGTGAACCAAAGGGATCACCGGTAGAGCTATATTACTTTTTCACAGTTAGGAGGAAGCTGGCTAACAATCAGAATTCTTTGACAAAAGATGAGAAGTTTGCTTTTTTAAATAAGGAGTTCGTTGTTAATACTGAATACTCTTATCATATTTCTTTTAACTACAAATGATTTCCTTTTACTTGGTACCTCAGTCTTCAAAGGCTTCACAAGTTAGATAAAAGCAGATACATGTTAGAAGCCAGGGTATTGTGGAGGTGTTAATATATGGTAGATTTTTAAAACTCAAATGCACATTCTTCAGAATTCATTAACTTGTCTTTTCACTTGACAAAAGACATTTTGGTTTTACCTTTAAATTGCAAGGGGATTCAGTGCAGATTATTTCAGTCACACGGTGACTGATGCTCCTCACCTGGGCAACTTCTTGTCCAGATGGGCAAGGAAGTGGTTTCTCAGAAATGTCCTTACACAGCAGAGTCAGGGTGAGAGCCAGTCTCTGATGTGCCAAGCAAATTAATAACCAACCTCCAGCACCTTTAACAAGGCTCAGGGCAATTCTGCTCTTGGATCTGATACCAGCAGAAAGAGTTGCATGTTTGAGACCCATATGGCTGAACATCACATGTGCAGAGACCATTACAATAAATCTTCCACAATGCTAAGCCTGTGTAATGTGAAAATTGCCTTTAATTGTACTACACAGCAGCCTTTACACGCTCACCCATGATAAACCAGGTTTTTCATAGTAAAATATTATTCATGTCGACACTCATCTCTGTGAGATGACAACACACCACTTCATTTACATTTATCTGCGGAATGCTGAAAGTAGCATACAGTACATTTCTCTGAAAGCTTTCATGAATGTTAATGACAGGGAATATAGCTTGGAGACAAAACTTGTGCCTGGGAAAATACAGAAAAGGGAAGCCAATAAAGCATCGTGTGGAAAATATTAGCTTGCTGAAAAACACTTTATGGTTTGAGTTAATTTTCAGTTCAGCAGCACTTGTTAAAACTATAAATAGATAAATAGTCTCTTGCTTTCCTATAGCATTCTCCCTCTTATAGCGTGCTTTAGAAGTCTTCACATTCAGTGATTTTTATTTTATTATACTTAGCTATCACTGCAGGCTCTTTCAGAGAACTACTTTGCTATCAGACTGCTTTATCTCAGTTCCTAGTGTGATAAAAGCCAATTTAAAGTCACTTTATACAAAACAATGGAAAGCACAAGATATTTTGATGATAATAGCATCTTTATAAAAGGATGACCATCTGCCTATTCACTTCTGCTTTCAGTGTCCTATGGAATGATGAAATCACTGAGACAATTTTCAGTCCTGTCAACTGAGAAGATGTGGTAACTGCCTTATAAGACAAGCATATGGCTGGGTCTTAATGGCTTTTTCAAACAGGGCATCCACATGCAGGCTACCAGGTTGTGTACGGGAGCATCTGCCACATCAGTTCCCCATCACAGGGTTTCCCTGCACCACCACAGAGCCCGAGCCGGTGCCTGCTCTTTCCTGTGTTGGCTTTTCATGCCAAGGCAGGCCACAAAAGCATGAAAAAAAGCCTGTGAAACTGAAGGCCCGATTTTAGGCTACCTCATTTGGAAGTCTTGGAATTAGACTTTGGGAAATATAAGGTTCAATGCCATGCAGTCCGACAACTTTCCAGGTGCAAAAACTGAGGATAATGGAATCAGGGAGTTACCTCAAAAGGAAAAGATTGGATTTTTGTTGCAACTAGTAGATTTCACTGCCCCCATGGAGAAGCAAGATTGCAAAATGATGATCTTCCCATGTATACCAGTGCATCCAGTGTGCTATGATGGTGACATCCTAAGCAATGCCTGTAAATTAACTTCATATTAAGTGGCCAAAGTGAGGGGTAACTGTGTTACACGTGGTCGATCATGCTGAATGTTGGCTCCTTCCCTTTGACCTTGAAACATGATGGTGCTCTGGTAGTCATGTGACCTTGCCTATGCCTACTTCTTACTGATGTAGGAAAAAACCTGAGAAAGTTAGGTCTGTACTGAATTGAAAGTACTGCCAGAAGTATTTGCAGTTAACCATTTATTTCCTCCCATAGCACAGGAAATATCAGCATATTTAGAGCTCAAGAAGGAATCTTTCTTTTTTCCCAGGAGATTAGCAATCTAGACAAATTTTCTCAACAAAATGTTTGTGCAACGACAACAGTTTTGGTTCAGAAGGTGAATGATGCTTGTGGCTGAGATTACTGGTAAATGTAGAAAGATAAGTTATCTGTGATCAGAACTTGCCTTGAAAATCCCAGAAGGCAGAGTAACACAGAAAGGTCCATGAGTATGCAGAAAGTTGAATTTATTGCTATTCATGAAGCAGCTTAACACAATTTTGAGCAGTTTTAGCAAGTCAAGACCACATCCCAAAATATCAGTCGCACTTATTTTTTTCAGTCGGTTGCAGTCTATCAGCATTTGTTCATACCTAGTCTTTGCTCTTAACCTGATTTTAAAACCTCAGTCATTCGCTACAGGAGCCAGCACCCTTCTCCCCCATCCTCGCATACTGAATGACCAACAAATAATACAGGGAGGTAAACATCTCCTGAAGGCACTTCTTTGGCCTAAGCTAACTGTGCTCCTTGTACTTTGAGTCACTCCAGTAGCATGCCTTGGATAGGCTTAAAGCTGCAACAATTGCAATCAAGAGCCTATTAGGTAAGCAGGAATTTTGTCAAGTTAGTCTTCATCATTGACTGACTGTTTAAACTTCAAAATTGCTGAACTGAGGCATTTAATAAACCTGAAATTAAAACAATCCCAGTACCTGGAGTAAAAAATAGACATTCTTATGACTCATGTGTCTACCACTGGCTGGAAAAAAAGTTTCAAAGTATTGCTGTTAGGTTTAAGTAACTGAAGAGTACAGAAAGTACTTTTACTGAAACAGATCCTTATTAGCACTCTGCGTTAGTGAACTGGGTATTCACTGTAACTAGGGTTTTCCACAGAGAGAAAGAAAAAATTTAGATGTTAAGAGGTTAAAAGTTAAAACAAAAAATCTGGAAAGTGATTTATTTATGAGAACATTACCAAGTTGAAACTGAGTTATAGGGGGCAATAGGTGAGTCGTGAGACTTTAGACATTGGAAGAGGGCTATAAGCACTGTTCATGGCAGAAACCTTTCAGTAGTGTCCATCTGAGGCAGGTCAGAGGGAGACTGAAAGGCATCTTGTCAGAATCCCTTTCCTTTCTGATAACAAGCTGTATTCTGGTTCACCTCATTCCCAGGAATTTCACAGTGCTTGACTCAAGTTAAAGTGAGTGGTGTCCAGATGTAGTCATGCATTGAACGAGGGGATCTTAATATGCTTGTTAGTCCAGAAAGTCTACTTCTGTTTCCAGAACTGTTTAATGTTTGAAACAAGGATGGGCGTAAGTGATGTACCCAAGGACGAACAGCAAGTTAGTAGCAGGTTGGGATGCACGTCACAAACTGTCCCCTTTTGGGACTATGGGGATGATCTGCCTGCCTGAAAATAAAAGAGAACCAGACCTCTCTGCAATGATCATTAGAAGCCAATTTGCATTGAACAATTTGCTATCAGATTCAATTAAAAAAGGAAAGAAGGAAAAACCTTGTAAAACTAAACTGTTTTAGCAGCATAGCAGTCATTCTTTGTTGTGATGCTTTAGAGGAGTTAAGGCAGAACAGGCTGTTTTTGTGCAGTTTAATAGAAATAAGGCTGGGAAACAACTTCTGATGCAAAAATCTGAGAATCTGGTTGACGTCTAACACCAAACTTTAAAATCACCGGAGCTGAACACACGCAGACAAGTGTATGTATTTCATTAATTTTAACAGCATCCATGCCCATTTAAACCAGCTAAGTACTAGCCTAAAATTGAATATAAAAAATTTTGTCACACTTTCCCAATTAGCTCCACTGCAGAAAATCTAATTAAATATCTTTTAGCAGGAATCAAGAATTGAAGAGCTGATTTTTTTTCACTTAATTAAAAGCTTTTTGATCTGTTAATTTTCTGAAAAAGATATCCAGTAGTGCTTCCTCAGACCCACTTTGGTTGCTAAATTAAATGGCTCATTTACTCTGAGTTGGCTATTGAACTGTACGCATAGGCCTCAGAATTTGCCAAGAGCTCAGAAGATGATAGGAATCATAGCTGCTTTTCTCCGCACCTCTGGATAAAATTTCTTCAGGTACAGCTTGTGTTTCTTTTGGGCCCAGAGGGACAGCTGGATGACCATCAGCAAAGCAAAAATGCCAACTAATAAGGAAAAAAAAAGGGAAAAAGAAAGGATCACGTGTTTTCTTTTAGTGTTTGTTTCTGTGAGTACAAGAGGGTTTACAAAAAAGTCTGCAGTATCTTCTGCACTTGGCTACTTTCTGCCCCTGGGAATGCAGCCTTGCAGCATCCCCACATTTTCAGGTCATTTCCATGCCTGGACCTACAGCACAAATGCTTTAGCTTTTCAAATAAAACTTCATTATATCTTTATTTTGTCAGAATACAATTTAGTCTGCTTCTGAAATTCCCCTTTTTTTTCATTTGTAAGTGAAGCAGGGCTTCTTTTGTGAGTAACTTTTATTGGTTTCTATTTTGGAATGGAGAGAGAATTAAAAAGTGAATGTTCTGGAAAGCTTGGTCCCAGGGACCTTATTTGTATGGGTATTTAGGTCTCTAAGGATGCAGGAAAATACTGAGCAAGATTTGCAGATGCTGCTAATCAGGTTGCTGTTATGAGCTGGCTGCTTGATATAAGCAAATGGGGAAACATTATTAGAAGCTTGTGTGCGTCTTTACTCATTGGAACTACTAAGTATGTCTGTTTTCCTGTCCCTTTTAGAAGTATCATTTCAGGTTTACTGTGAAAAGAATGTTCCCTATATTAAAAATATTTGACCGTAAATGAAAATATGATTTTTTTAATTAAATTTCAAAGTTTTTCATTGTGAAAACTGAAGAAATAACAGTACTTCATGAAAAGCAGAGAGCAGGTTTTGATCAAGGGAACTGATGGGGGTGTTTCAGTAATGTTTGTGCTCCCTGCAGCTTTCTGAGGGGAGCACTTGGAAGGTCCGCACAGTCATGTCACAAGGGAGATCTGATGGCAGTCTTTCACATGATGTAAGTTTGGGGCACATTTTAGGTTTACAGCAATCATTTTCACAAATAATAATTTTGAAGCTATCTTTGTTCTGTTTCAAACCTACCTGGCAGTGTTTGTGTCATTACCGTGAAACTAATCCAAGACCCAACCTGTTGCAGAGGAAAAGGCATTGTTAATTGTGTACTTTATACAAAGCAAAAGGGAAAGCTTTCAGAAGTGACCACTTCCCTAAGAGCTTCCCCTGGAAGAAGAGCCTGACACTTGCACTGGAAAGGGGAGAGGAAAAGTGGCTGGAAAGGGATGGCCCAGTGTGCTGGATGAGGGTAAAGGGGTGGGTGGTAAATTGTTTGATCTGTGGGGAGTCTGGAGTGGAGGTGAATACATACGAAAGTCATGATACTGACATGAGGAAAGAGAAGGTCTGGTGGAGAAGCATTTGTGGGACTCTGAAACAGAACATAATGGTTGGTGTACAGGGAAATGCATGGAGAGTGGCAGGTGTGCTGTGGGCAAAGGCTGAGAAGTGGTGTTACATGATATAATAGCCCACTCTTTGCAAATAAGCAGGAGAATTTCATGTACCTCATAAGTATAGTTGGGACAGGATACCAGCAAGAAGAGCCATGTGAAGGGGTTGTAGGTTGGACTTGGAAGACAGGCTTTGCTTCCTTTACAAAAGAGGGGAAAAAAAAACAACAACAAAAAACATGGTTTTATTATAGGGAGGAGAACATGGCCTTCTAATAATTTGCCTGTATAACAGGCATCACTTTGGCCAGCATTTCCAGAGTATAATTATAGTCAGGAAATGGTGTGAAATATTTGAGGCAGAAAAAGCTGCATTTATCCCAGTGCGAGCACTGCTTAGCAAGCCACGTATTGGTTTTTACAGGAAAGGTTTGGCATGTCCAAAGGATAAGACCTTTGTTCAGAGAAAGAGAGAAACAAGTAGTTTAATGTGGAGTAGCCAGAAGGAGAGGGCTCAGGGCATTCTTCTGGGATATAAAGGACACAGCTGTGTCTTATTCAGCCTGACTCGGGAACATGAACTTGTCCCCTCTTGCATGCTCATCCTTCATTCTTGACTAGAACAGGAAAACAACTCTAAAGGTAAGAGCACGGCTCTCTACAGCCAGTGATAATGCTTATACACATTGCAACATTTCACTTTTGAGTTCTGGGAACAGTGCTATCTTTAATGCCTTTAGACACTTCTTGAGAAGCCTAAAATCAAATAAAAATATTTTGCTTTTGCTTCTCTTAAGATGCTTTAGACTTCAGTGCATTAAATTGATTCATACCATGGTGAGGTATTTTATTGAAAAGAATGCTATTCTGAGTAATTACACTGTTATTATCTGAAAATATATTTTACTTTCTGTTACGTGCAGTATATGTATCCAGTATAGATAGCTTTTGTTCTCAAGATAGAAAAGATCCTGAAAAACCCATGCTTGTAGCAATGTTTAAGAGCCTGCATATGCACACTTAGATGCCCATCTCTGGGTTTCTCTTTGTGTATTTGTACATATCTGTATGTGTGTCTGTGCGTGAGATGGGTGTCTCTATAGAAACTCAGCTATATCATCTCTAAACTTTTGAAACTGATTTCAAATTGAATGCTCTGTTGCCAATTAACAGGATGCGTTAGAGAAATTCTGTGCTTAAATCCATATTTAAATTGTAGTTGTGTGTAATCAAGATAAATTAGCTACAAGTTTTGGAACAACAACAGTGTTGCTAATGTTTCCTTGTCACCACATTTATTTTGAACACGTTGTACTGAAGGCAAGGCACCTACTTAATCTCTCTTTATTCTGTGCTTGTAGATACGTAAATTACTGTATACCAGTAGAAGATGGATAGGTTAAGCACACTTCAGTCTTTAATAGACAAATATGTAACAGACCTGAATGATTTTGGTGAGCTAATGCTACGTTGATAAAGTGATTTCCAGCTTCACACATCTGCAAGACATTAAAAACATTTTCAGTTCAGCCAAAAATGATGACTGTGTTACAGTGCATAACCAGAATCCCCACTCCACAGATTAGTCTTTGCCTCCAGAACCATAGAATCATAAAACTGTAGAACGGCTTGAGCTGGAAGGGACCTTAAAGCCCATCCATCTCCAACCCCCTGCTGCGGGCAGGTTTGCCAACTACAACATCAGGCTGCCCAGGGCCCCTTCCAACAAAGATGGAGACTCCGCAAGGACTTCTGTACCCACCCCATGGGAAACGCATTCTGTGCATTTCGGTGGTGACAGCCCATGGACCAGTGCAGTTCCCATGCCTAGCACACACAATGCACTTCAGTTTTGGCATATCAGAAGGCCTCCCTGAGACCTAAAGAATTTTGCAGGATACTTTTCTGAAATGAATACCATCTTCAGGATTTGGATTTAACCCAGCCTCCAAAGAAGCAGGTGAAAAGTTGACCATTGGTTTTGTAAAGATGTAGTGAACTCACTTTCCTCCCATGGGTTAGTGGCTCTAACCTCTTCCTACATTTTTTTTTTTCATTTTTCCCTTTTTTTATGACGTCAAAATGCTGATATATATTTCAGTCTTGAACTGGACATTTTTATTTAGTTCTGGGTTGGAAGTCTGATTTCTCCTCTCACACTGAAAAAAACAGTGTCACAAAGCTGTTTTCTTGTATCATTTATCACTCTAAACTTTGCAAATCTGGCAAAAATCAAGAAATGAAAAGGAGAATGCTAAAACCTAGAGATATCAAAAGTGTTAAAGTCATAAAATAAATACAGAAAAAAAAGAAAAATACGATTGCTGTTTTTAAAGCCAATACTGAAAACATCAACCATAACAAACTTCAGTTAAAACTAATTGGAAGGAATATGTAATTTCATTTTGTATCGAAAGGTGCCCTTATTAGAAAGAAAATTGTTGATAGCATTGCTGAAGAAAATTCTTCCCCTTTTCGGCAGAGAGATTTCTGTGGTTTTTATTTGGAAAGTTTAAACCAGTTCTTCTACTGGCAAAGCTGTTATTTTGCATGAGTAGGTAATCATGGGTCAAATCCTGCAGTCCATTTGTTTGTTTGTTTTTTTAATTACAACTAACTGGCTATCATCTGTCATAAACACCTGATGTAGAATGTTAAACAGGCAGAAAAGGAAATTCTGAGATAAAACGTTGTATCAGAAGCTATAATTCTAACCACAGCATTAGGTACTTCTGATTATGAGCTAGGAACATAATTGCTTTTATTTATTATTACTTCAAAGAAAAAGGTTTCAAAGTTTAAAGAATTAATACTGTCATGTGTTGCCTATACTGTAGAATCACAGAATATCCTAAGTTGGAAGGGACACACAGGGACCATTGTGTCCTCCCCCTGGCTCCCCACAACACTACCCAAAATCAGACCCTATGCCTGAGAGCATTATCCAAATGCTTCTTGAACTCCAGCAGCTGGGGGACGTGCCCATTGCCCTGGGCAGCCTGTTCCATGCCCAACACCCTCTGGAGGAGAATCTTTTCCTTACACCCAGCCCGATCCTCCATGCTGTTCCCTTGGGTTCTATCACTGGTTCTTGTAGAGAAAAACAAATTCGTACTCTAGAGATAACACCTACTAATTCCATAATCAATTAAAAGTTAAAAAAGCAAAGGGCATTTCTGTAGGGATTCCTATTGTCTTACCTGAGACTCTGCAGCTGGATTCTGCTCATAAGTAGCTCTTATGTCCGTGTATAGAAACACGGCTGGTAATGTTCTATATCAAGAACTGCTAAACGTCAGCTAGTCCTTAGTGTCTCAGAAATGTAAAATGTGGGGCAATGGAGAACTGCTGAAAGAAAGCCTTACCATCTTTATGATGCTGAACTGTTGAAGTCTACATACTGTCTCACATCTTTATAACCCTGTGAGATAACCATCCCTGCTTTGAGTAATTTCTCTAAATAGGAGAGTCTTTCAGAAGGGCCTGCTGACACTCTTCCAATTACTCTGTACTGTTGTTTACAGCAGCTGCAGATGTATGCACTTAAATCAGGATATGTACTAAAGACATGCATTAAAGGCCTCAAAAGAGGAAAAATAAATCTTTCAAACATTTTATTCATATGTTTTAGAATCCTGTGAAAACAACTTCAAATCATTTTCTTTTCTATGTTGCTGTTTTAAACTGTTGGAGAATCTGCCAGCACAAGGTCTGAAAGGGAAAGTTTTGTGTTTCCATGGCTATGAATTTCTCAAAAAAAGCTGTAAGAATTCAGACAACAGACAGTTGCTGGTGCAGATCTGAAGGGGATGGCCCTATTTTATAGCGAACACCCTCAACCAGGCTTGACCACACACTTTTCCATAAAAGTTTCAATAGAAAAGGAGGGTTTTGCATGGTTTTTGAGGGTTTTGTTAAGAGTTAGTTTTACTGGTAGCACTGAATATTCAGTTTGCTTGGCTTCAGGTAATCCCTGAGGTTAGGAAGGGCATGGGCTTTAGGGCCTTGGGCACACCGTTGCCCACCACAGCCGCCTGGCCCCACAGTGCAGGATTATTGCAGCAGCTGCACAGCACCACCGAGTGTGCAAACTCCTTCCTCAGAGCATCTTGCACATCTTTTCTATACCTTATTTGGGCAGGAAAAGCTGAGGACTGCATGGCCAAACCCCACAGACAAGTACTGCCAAAACTGTGATCTTTAAGGGTTCTGATTTAGGAAAGCATTCAAATTTTAATAAGGAGTTGTTTGAATGTGTTTCTGAATAGTGTTTGCCTGAAGGACAAAGATGCATTACTGTGTCCTCTTGCTGTTTTATTTCTGTAAATTGATCTGCAGCTGATTTTCAAAGAGTCTGACTGCTTCAGTTACCCATGCTTGCTCTGGTAGTTAATGCTCAGCATATTTCCAACTGCAGTGCCAGTAGAGGACAGAAGAGAATAAACGTGAAAATTTCTTAGTCAGCCTCTGTCTTAAGACAGTAGGTTCATTGAAACATCAGGTTCAGCAGGTGCTGCTCTCTGAGTGAAGATATGCATTTTCTTCTCTTCCATATGAAGAATACATTGAGTCCCATTCTCCCCCCCGTCTAATGTATAGACATTTAATTCCCTCAGGAGGCTGTTTCTTTCAACTTGTGTTGAACAGCCTGAATGTGAGCACCTTAGAAATGTTTTCTCATAAATGAACCAGGTGAATTATTTCTTACAAAGACCTCCAAAAAGGACATCAGCCTTCTAAAGCCACCCTGACTGCCCATGGCATTACTCTGTTTTCATGAGACCAAAATGCTCATAGCCAGCATTTCTGCCCAAAAAGGAAAGCTGTTCGAATGCTAACAGTACCCTCATCTGAGGGACACGGTTAGCGGGCATGGTGGTGGTGAGCTGACAGTTGGACTAGATGATCTTGGTCTTATCCAACCTTAATGGTTCTATGATCTCCTTCTGATCTGCTGAAAAATATAAACACAACACTTGAAAGGGGGTTTATTTAGTTATAGCTACTAATACAGAAAGGCAAGCTTAAAACTGATGAAAAACAAATGCTGCCAAAAAATCCTTCATCTCCTGCACTTTCCTTGGCTTCACCCATTCTGGGAGAGATGAGTAAATTTTTCAGGGTACGCAGTACTACTGCTAAATCTGCTTAGGATAGCTTCCCCTGTTTTAGAACCTACAAGTTCCAATCCATCTAAATATTAGTGTTTTGCATGATTATGAGCAGTAATAATGCTGACATAGTTCTCATGGCTCTCACATACAGTGCATTACATTAAGGCAAATAATACTAGCAGACTTGCTGGCCAAGAAACCTTAATATCCTTAATATCACTAAATCTAATCAAATGACACAGTACTACAGAAGTGGACCTGTATATACACACATGCATAGCGGCATTACTGCATTTTGCTAAATCATGAGTTGTTCCTATTGCAGAATAATTCATAAAACTTTTACTTTGTACTTACCAAGAAAGCAAGGGCAGCAAGAGAAACTTGTCTGTGGCCAAATGCTAGAAAATAGAATGAAATTATAAATTGAATTTTACAGTATGCACATGGTTTGCTATGGGTGAAATTAATCTAGTGCTGAGGAGCAGAAATACATCTTTCCTGACAGACTCTGCATAAAGAGTGGATATTATCACACAATATGAAGACAATGCAAATAGTAAAGTCACTCCAGAAATGCCAATCTCTTCACCACTGATCTCAAGGTAATTTTCACCTAACTTTTTCTAATATTTGCCAGCTTCCTACATTCAATTGCTTTGTCAAAGCAGTTGGTGGTGTTATATTCCTTGGAAAGGTACAGCAAGGAAAAAAGCAAATGTCAGTGGAAGAACCAGGCTGAGAATCACAGCTCTATCCATATGACTTCCCATACCCACTCTTCTATCTCCATGAGCAGTAAGGCTCAGTAATAAGTAGTAGTAAGGCTTTACTGTGTATCCACTATCTGCTTCACAGTCTCACCATGGATATTTAGCCTTTGCAATTTTTACATGCCCGTCTTTTACCTTCTCCTGTTTTTTTTTTCTGTTGTCCCCAGACCACTGTAGTACTGTAGGGTACTCATCTCCAAAGATTACCATTTTCCTACGAACGCTGGTCATGGCTGAGGGCCACAAAACATGTGCATGTCCCTCACTCCACTGAACAAGCTTCCTTGAGCCTTTATTTTTGAGAACCTTTTTTCCCTGTCTGGTACACGACTCCTCCATGGTGTCAAGGGCATACGCTAAAAATCCTCCCCAGAACATGCAGCACACAGCAGCAGCTGAGCATGTAGCTGCTAAACAGATGTTCTTCATGGGCCTTTTGTCAGCCCAGTTTAATGTACAGCTCCTCCTTGCCTTTCCTTACCTGTCCACAAAATAACCATCTGTGGATATGGCTATAGAGGTCACTAGCTACTGCACAGACAATAACTCCATCTTTTTTTCACTAATACATGCCAGAGAGGTGGTGATTCAGCATTGACCCATTTACCTATAATTGCCATTTTGAAGCAGTGGCAAGCAATTAGACGTTAAAGGTATAAACCTGGTGTCTGGCTTCAAGCTGCACCTACTGAACTGATGGTCCAGACTGGTAAAAATAAGTCCTAGAAAGTTTCAGCTTTGTTTGCAGCATTACTGTTAAAGCCACACCAAATCCAAATGTCTTCTAATGAATCACGGCAATTTAAAATAGAATTTATGTTCTATTTTGAAAGGATCTGAGGACCAGAACATCTACAGATTTTGTAGGATTTGAGGTTGCCAACTAAAAACTTCTTAAAACCAAAGTCAGTTTTGTGTTCTGCTTATACGTACATGGTGGCGTATATCGGGGATGGTTGATGTAGTATGCAATCCAAGAAGTGAATCCCCAGTAAAAGACACAGCCCTGGAATGGACAAAAAATATTTTTTTTTGTTAGAAAGGGTGATAAGCAAGTATGGACTGTAACTATAAATTCTACTAAGTGGAAAACCCAGATGACTACTGAAAGGCTTTGCAGCTGCTTCTTGAGCTACAGAATATAGATCTTCTAAGATGTTATGAAGCCACTAAAAAAAAGAATGCACTGTGCAGATTTTTCAATGCCTGTTGAATGTTCTTCATCCCTGTCATGGGAACTGACATTTGTTTTCTTCTCCTTATTTGATTCTTGCACTGAAGGGCATATTTTTCTGAGTGGAACTATTAAAAGCTTAGGGCTGGTTAAAACATTTGAGCTGTGACAATACCGTAAACTCAGCATTTCCAGGCAAGGTAGAGCTAGCCAAAGAGAACACTAAACCAGCGGAGATAATAAAGAGCAAAATCAAATAAGTCACGTGTAACCCTGTTGAAAAAAGGCATGTTGTGTCTTTGAGCTACACATCATCTACCAGTGTGAATTCAGCTCTGCTCATCCACTTGTGAGAAAGCAGCACCCCAACTTTTCCTGGTGACCAATGACCTGGGAAGGCCCAAGCAGAGATAACCTGATTGTGTTCTTGTCCTTTATAAGGATCACTGCTCCAATCCTTTATACAAGGGAAAACTCCAAACTCACCAGCCAACCAACCGAGACAACCATGGAGACTGGATAAAGCCTTTCTGTGTGTCCACACTCTGTACAATCTCAGGGAGAGCAGTGTGCTGGGACTGGATACAGCTCCATCCCAAAGTATGGGAGTAGGACAGGCTTTCTCTTTTTAATTTTTCTGTGCAGTGTATAGAAACTGCATGAATCACAGACACATGGGAACAACAGTTACTGTGGGTCTTTAACTCCCACATGCACGAATCACTTTAGAAGTGGCACTCTGGCTCCAAAGCCATGTAGGCACTCTAGCTTATATTCCACTTTATTGTTTATTGTACTGCAACACAGCATCCCTAGCTGGGAATCTTATTAGCACCTTTCTGATTCCGAAATGGAGATGAGCTACCTATCCTGGCCTATGTTTATCCCCTTCACTGAAATGCTGGATGTATTGCAGAACTTTTCAAGGAAGTCTCATTCAGCATGGGGCAGTGGGGTGACACAAATTGAGTTTTGAATACGTGAAATAAAAGGAAGGAGAACTTATGAGATAATGACAAATGGCTGAAGTTCAGGAGATAGAAGACTTTAAGCAGCTCAATATCTTCTTTTCTGGGTCTTCCATCTATAGAATAAGGAATATATTTATAATTTATTTGTATCTTGATTTTAACTTCCTAATGCAAAGGCTGTCTCTTACTCTATATTTATATTGCACCAAGGAAGTGGAGTGTGATTCTGTCAGCGTTGCTCATTGTTGCAGCACTGTATCTCATAATAAAATAGCATTCAATCTGAAAAATATCCTGACATGACAACAAGCCCCTTGGGTGGATGAGTCAAAGTGGACACTGACATGCAGGAGCTAAAATGAACGCTGATTTCAGTTCATGTTCTTGGGGACATGGCCCTGAGATTTTTTCTGTATTTATATTTGACTAATCATAATTTATTGAGCTAGAAAATAAATGATTTTTTATTTTGCTGTCTTCTTCCAAAGTCTGCCTCAACGTGAGGATATTCTCTCTTACACAAAATGATATACACTGTCACCTTTATCATATTTTTCAGAGGAGTGTGCCCTCCAGAAAACTTGTGAACAAATAACGTCTCCAGAAGATGTCTGATGTAGTGTAAACAGTGGCAGAAGCAGGCCAAGCTGGAAGAAAAAAAAAGAAGAAATAAAGGAAATGAAGGTAAGTGAAAGATTGATTGTTATTACTTCCCAGTTTAATGTCACAAAAAGAATAAGGACTAATATTCTTAAACAGTGAAATCGTGAGATTCAAGATTTTGTCTTAATTGAAGCATCTGGAATCAGAGATTAATGGAATAATTTTCAGTGCTATACAAAGTTGCCTTCATTTTGCAGGGGAAGAGCTTCTTTTTACTAGCTTTGAATTAAAAAGAGCTCCTCGAGCTCTCAACATGATGCATAGCCCTGACAGGACATTAAAGCAGGACAGCTGTGTATACAAGCAGACATCTGCCATGCTTTTTCCAAAAGAAGCCTCCCATGTTTCAAGGCTACCTTAATGTTCCTGCAGGATGTGTCTGACATTTAAAAACATTCTGAATAGCTTCTGAATGGTTTCCTTGTCCTTTGCCAACTCGAGTAGGTGCATGGCAGTAGTTTGTATTTCATTTCCTTGCGGACACAAAATGAGATTTGGTTGCAAAGTTAATCCATTTTGATGACTTTTTTGTTCCCCGTTACAAAGAACTGAGGTAATTGTGGAAGAAATTATTATACTGATTCTCTTTTGAGGAAGATTATGAAGCAATATCAGGTGCTGCTGATTTGCTTCAGAGAATGAG
This sequence comes from Numida meleagris, assembly GCF_002078875.1. Classification (NCBI taxonomy): domain Eukaryota; kingdom Metazoa; phylum Chordata; class Aves; order Galliformes; family Numididae; genus Numida; species Numida meleagris. The sequence goes on from NC_034412.1 coordinate 54,372,488, forward strand.
TTGAAGCTCTTAGAGATTGAGTTTCAAAAACAAATGTCAAGAGTGATTTCTTGTGGCATTTTATCTTGGTTACATTTACCATCCTACCAGAGTCTGTCTCAGTGCAAACCAATTATAAAACGTAAATGAAAAGTGGTTTTCTGCATGTGAAATCCCAAATACTTTTATTATGCATCTTGTATGGTTTCCAGAGTCAAAGATTAAACAATTTCAAAGTAATTAAACCAGAGAGATTTGAGCTAAGAAAATTTCAAATGATTAACGACTTAACCAAAGGCCAGAGCAAACTTCTAGCTTTGTTAGGAATTTTAATATTAATTTGGCTTAAGATATGGACCTCAAATGTGCACCCATTAAGGAGCAGTCACTTTAAGGATTCTGAACACCTCTTGCCCACTTAAAAGAAGGTTAAATTATTTGTCTGCTCTGATCTACTGAAAACTCTCTCTTCTAAGTAAATGAGCAAAAGAAGGAAGGCTTTGGCTTGGAATGCAGCTATTCTCTGTTTTCATTCCCAGCTCCTCTAAGTCGCTTAACTTCTCTCCAAGCCTCTGTTTCTCCATCTGTGAATGGCAGCATCACTCAGTGTGTTTCTCTGCTGTGTACCAGCTCCCTCGATCCTGCAATCACAGTGTGGAAAATGAGTGCTGGAGAAAAGCTGCACTGATCCTTCAGGCTCCCTCTGTGCCCTTCCACTTCCAGTGCTCCTGGTTTTCCTTGACCACCTTCCACCCTCCCTTCTACTAATGCCCCCAGAATGAGGAGAGTCAAACTCAACTGCATTCCTTGGTGTGAAAATTCCCAGTGTGGTGAAGAGCCTGGAGCCTTCCTGGCAGTTACCATGCTTTCTGCTTGCCACTTTCTTATCTGTAGCAGTTCTTGATCTCCCCCATCAAGCAGGTCTCTTCAAGAGTCCTACAAAATGCTTGGGACTGTCCGAGGCTCTAAAAGGTTATCTTGGTTGATTGTCATCTCTTTATTTCTTTTTGGTTCTAGCAGACTAACGAGGTTGCATTTTGTAGAATAGAATCATAGAATCATTAAGATTGGAAAGACCACTACATGATCTAGTCCAACCATCAACCCATTTCCTTGTGGTCAGCAACTAATGTATCATACCTGAGGTGTTTTGTTTTTCTTGTTAGCATTACAGTGATGGAGAGAAGGAAAGGTGCCAGATTTCTGCTTCTGTATTTATGCTCTTTCTTTTTTTCTGTACAGCTAGATACAATATGTGCTTTTCACTCTTCTGTAACACTGGCTGAGCTCTTACTTGTGTTTGTCACTTGAACGTTTTATGTCTCAAAACTCTCAGAACTCACATACATAATGTGTGACCCTGAAGAACAACTATACTTTGAAGAGCTTAGTTTCAAAAAACAGATTACCGGTTCTGAATTCCTGTGGTGCTTCTCTTGAGTTTCTCAGTTGTTCATGACCTGGCTATTGGCATGCAGACCTCTTCAAACTCCTCCTTATTCTTACCTAGGTGGGAGCTGTTCTGTATGCTGACACTACCCAGCTTGGAGTGGGAAGGCAGTGAGAGTGGAACACCTGAAGTCTTGTCCTCCCCTCTCTGTCAAATGTGACTTTGGGTCTACTACCCTGTGATTATTAACCTTCTGTTCACGTTATGTGTCTTGACTGCGAATGATTAGGGGCATATACTACATCTCCCATTGGAAGCAGATGCAGTGACCATTGCAACTGTAATCTTATTTTTAGTCAGGCTTGATGAGAACAATCTGCAAGTCTGAATACTACTCTGGAACCAGTCTAGCTGGGAAGGTGTGCTACCTCCCACCCTGTGCTGGACACCCAACTGCCGTCCATTCCTTCAGCTCCCTGTTCCCAGGACATTATTCACACGAGTGTCACTTACTGAACCACTGGGTGGCGGAAGTTCTTCGTACTTTCCACTTGATCATAAATAGTTGAGAGACGAATGTAAAAGAGCAGGTATATTAGTAGAGGCCCGGTGTATTCTGTTAGAAAAAACTAGAAATGAAAAAGAAAATAGCTGGATCAGAGTGGGAAATTGCACCAATAAAGGCATGAGAAAAAGAAAGACCCTATCCACAACACCCATTCATCCTTCAAATGTTATTTCAGCTTCATTTTGAGGACATAAACAACACCTAGGTGTTTTTTGATGTCTCTTTAGCAAAGGAGTAAAATCCATCTAGCAAATGAGTGAGGTTTCTCTGCAGAATATTAACCCAATCACAAAAGTTTTGTGGAATGAGGTCAAAATCGCAGTTAGTTCATCTTTATACTTTTGGCTGTGCCATCAAATGCCAATTGTGAATCTAAATACCACTGCAAATGAAGGCTCAGAAGCTGAAGACAACTTGCATTGTGTCAGTGTTTTTTTTGTAGTTACACGATACATCAGTCTAAAGCCAACCATGTATGACAGGAGGAAATGTAGCTGTGAATCTTGGTTGCTTGCAGAGTCCTCTGGAAGTGAGAGATCATGGCTCAGTATTTGGTGGTGGGTGGAAAAGTGGGGCCAATCTGCCTGATGTATGGTGCTTGGAGCCTCTGTTCAGTGATGGAGAGAAGCTCCACTGTGCAGGCATCCACAGAAGCAACCTGCATCGATTACAAAATCCTACATGTTTACGAGGGCCAGTAACTGACAAATCGTAACTCGAGTACATAGTATTGCTTAAGGGGTAAAGATTTTTAACTAACAGGCTAAGGGAGCTACTTGCGCTGCTGTAGAATTGTAACAGGTAAATAATACCCATGGCTTAAGGGAGCAACACTGAATTTAGACTAACCTTCTCAAAAATAGTATTTGGCAGGCACTCTGACCCTCAGTGCACTGTTTCTCTTATCTCTCTTCTTAAGAGCTTTGAAAGAAAATGTTCTCAGCTGAAATATTCTGCAAGTAGATTTTGTTGCTTTGGGATCCCCAGCATTGTTTTCTTTTCCCCTACTACAGGGGGAAGCTTTGGAAATGTTGGCCTTTAATAGCTGGACTGTCTCCAAAAGTAAAGAGTTGAGCATTCTCTAAAGGAAAAATGTCAAATTCTTTTTTCCACAGGATGCCGTGACTTCTGTGCTACATTTAGACTGCATAATCCCAGGAACAGTAACGCATGTGTGCCTGTGTGCATGGAAACATTTCATCAAGGCTAGTCTGGGAGCCCACATCATTGTGGAACACACCACAGCCAAGGGATTATTGGATTTTTGTCTAATCATCAGTTGCACTGATCTATTCCCAACAATTTGTGAACTCACTGCACTACGCATTCTACAAACACTGTAGGAAACAGCCTCTGCTGTTAAAACCTAGTACACAAAATACAGGCAATGATGGATCCAACACATTAATTGCCCAGGTGGAGACATGTGGTGCATGATCAGCTGTGAGATTTGCAATCAGAGTAGGTATTGTCTGGCCGGCAAGGCTGTATTTGCCTTTGTCATGACTGCATCACAATGCTGGAGCATAGTTGAGATTGATAGCGTTCACTTTTAGAAGACGAGGTTCCATTTTGGATGAGTCCCACTCTGGTTCTTTCTGCTCCATCTCCCGTGCTGCAACTTCTGCTCTCCTTCTCTGTCCCACTGATTTTAAATTCACCAGAAGTGAAAAGTGAGTTCAAGAGAAACTCTGCTACCAATACCACAAGTTCAAGCAAGTGGAAGGGAAAGTAGTCTTAAATTACACCAAAATGCAATCAGTTCTAACCACTGACTATCAAAGACAAGCACCATCCTTTTACTATTGATTTTCAGTGAATATTTATCTTCTGCAGAAATGCTGAAACAGCCAATGTTCGGAAGAAAATTACTTTTTCTTTACCATCCTGTGGGCCTGCCTAGATTATTTCAGGTGCAGCCAGATGTGTGGTCCATAATAAACACAGAGGTCTTTTTCTGAAGGCGTGCTACACCTCTATTACAATTTGCATAGCTCAAAATAATTCAATTCATCATTAACCCTGTGAAGAAATTGCCCCTTTTTTTTCTACACCTGTACACTCTACGTTTCTTATTTCATATCACGCATGTTGTCCATTTCTCTTATCTTCCTCCTATCTTTTCAAGTGTCTGGCATTATGTCCTCTAGTTACCTCTCACAGGTAGGCTAATAGAGAAGTCTCCAACCTGCTTATCTCCATTTCCATCATTCAAGAGATGATGAGAGAACTGGGAAAATAATTGCCAAACAGCAATGTATATCATCCTGCCTGAGCAGAATGATACCTGCTTCCCCAGAGTTTCCAAAAGCCCATCTCTTTTTTAATCCTTTGTTCAGGTTATCATGCCCGTAACACCTTGCTAAACTAAGTAATGACCAGGTCAGGAGTTATAATTCCACACCTCATGAGGCAGAGAGTATATATAGGGAGAGATGAATACAACAGAGGTGGAAGAGTTTTGTTTAAAGGGTTTTGTTCTCTGTAGCGCAGAGGGAATGCGAGGTAAATTTCCTGGCTGGTGGGCACAGCTGGAGTAGTGCCTGACACTGTCCCAACAGGATGACTGCAGGGGGTGGAAGGATTTCTGATGTGAGTTAATAGCATATTGTGTACTGGTTGGGAAAAGGCAGGAAAGGACAAAAGGAAGCTATAAATAGAGGGGATGGAGTGGAAGAAGCCTGAATAATGTCCAAGAGAACCTTTACAAACAAACAGCCCACGGATTAGCAATCTTCAGATGAGGGCATCAGCTAATTCCTTTCTGTAATGTTTATGACATGCCCTTTCTGTAATCCTGCACAATGCACCCAAGCTTGTATCATGTTGCCTTTTGGCATAGTCTTACATTATCTCACGTATGACAAGCCACAGAGGGGAGCTGAGAAAAGGCCATACAACCTTTGCTATGCTGTTCCATTCCCATAGCTTGTTCCATGTCATGTAGGAGCAGTTTCCCAGTTTACTGGTGCTGGTGGTGATAGTTTCTTGTCCCCTCCCAACAGGGCAGCTTGTTTCAAGCAGGGGAAGTGGTGGTTGTGGTGTGAGGGCAATGCCTGAAGCAGGACAAGGACATGGGGCCACAGGCTAAAGCTCTCAGCGCAGCAAGAGATACAAAAAAAGCTTAAGCATGTCCTGGGTAACTTGGGTAGAAAAACAGCTGCAGGACATAAATTATCAAACAGATGGAGCCTAGTTTCTCAATAAATGTGAGACAAAGGCATTGGTCACAGGTCTGAGCATGGGTCAGACTGAGACAGTATGTGTGCACAGGGAGGAGGACCTGCTGATACTAGGCAGACTGTTGCTGTGTGCAAGTGTACAGAAGGCAGCTGGGATTTCTGAGAAATCCGAGAGAAATAGGCAGTTCAATACCCCCCAGCTTCCCAAATCACATTAAACTTAGCATCTAACTCCCTTAGACTCGTTGTACAATTTCAACCTTATGTATTCTTGAGCTAATAATCATTAAGAAACTTCATTATTTCTACTTTGTATGCTGTGGTATCTCATTAAAGGTCACATAGTTACCTGGGGATGATAATGGCATCGTTTTGACTTCATCTTTAAATCTTTGCCTTTTAAAATTTGTTGTATATTCATGTTTGCAAAAAAATCCTCAGCAGCAGTAAAATCAGGTAGCAAAATCCTTAAGGGCTTCTTCAATATTCAGTGATTTTTGGTCCAGTTTTCATGGAACTGGCTGATCCATTCTACGAAACTTGAACAGTGCACACAGAGACACCTAAAGCTTCCCTTCTCTGGGCAAATTTTGCAGTGACTCAGTATTTACAAGTATTTAAGGCTGCACTGCAATATTTATTGCAAATACCGGAGAATAGGAATGGATTTGCTGTAGGGTTTTATAGGCAAATTGCAGCTGACTCGGGAGCTGGAGAGTAAACAGTGATAGATGGTGCTGCTACCTGAGCCTGTGCTTCCTCGAAGGGAAAAAGCAGGGGAAATCACTGCTTCCTCCCATCTTTTCTCCCAGGTCTGAGTTGTCTGCACTGAAATCTGCCCTAAAATGTGCATTCATCATCTGCTATGTAGACATATGAATGAAATGGTGCTTTTAAACACCTGGTTGTTACTAATAACCTCAATTAGCTTTTCAACAGCTATTTTCATCTAGAAGCCTCAAAGAGCTTTGTAAAAGAGGGAAATATTGTTATTTGCTTGCCACAGAGCTGGAATGTGAGATACAGAGAAATTCAGTCAAGGTCATCACACAACGTGGGCAAAAAACCTCACTCTCTCAAACCATGGGTCAGTCTCCTTTTTGTGCTCACCTTACCCACAGTGTAGGGTTGGACAAAACTTCTCCATACAAAATAATTTTGACAGTCTTAGTGCATTTTAGAGGAGCTAAAGCTTCTCACAGTTTTGTGTAAAGACTGACAAATTGTTGATGTCCCTTGTTTCTCTGAATACACACAGAACAGGGACTACACTTACCAGCACCATACGCAGAGTCGCCCTTGGCTCCTTTAGCAGCAGAATTGGTTTAAGCATCAAGCTCTGTATTACTGCAAAAAAAACAGCCTGCTCTTTTTATGCTTAACGAATTCCCTCTACCTTCTCTTTGCACTTTAAGCAGTAAAAACTCAAGGTATTAGTATAAACACCTAACCATGGGTTATGCAGCCTGCGCTCTGCTCAACAGCAACTAAAGCATTTGCCTCTCTTACGATTAGTTTTCCTAGTAGCTCTCTAACTCCCTTTGGTGGCTGAAGAACGGATGTCCTGGCATGGTTCACCACAAGCTAGTGGCGTTCGTTGCTGAGACCAGGAGATAGAATGTCAGTACTGTTTGTCTTATTGGAAGCAGCATCTGAGCAATCCCAATCGACCAGTTGCACAGTCTCAGCAAACGAAAGGTCTCCTTTTCCCTTATCAGTTCACTTCATGCTGCCACTGGGCAGTAACATAAAGCCAAAAATATATATGGCCCAAGGAAAGCCACAAAGAAAATACATAAAAAAGGCAAGAAATGCAAATGCAGGCTGTTCTCTCTTGATAACCCTGGAGGTTGAAAGCTATTAGACTTAATTAAATGAAAAATAAAAACAATCTTGTGTGGATAGTTTGCCTTTGTGAAAAGTTACAGTGTTGTGCAAGTTCACAGAATTTGACTCCAAACAGCTCAAGACTCAGCCAGCTGTACCAAGGTAGAGCAGTGCTCACTGTGCACGATATCCTGTGTTCAAGCAGAAAGTTCTGCCAGGTACAGACTGTTAGCTGTAGTGTATTTGTGTTACAAATAATAATGGTTGGAAAACTAGCTGTAGAGGAAACAGAGACTTTTTTTTTTCCTGGAGATCTTCCACGATTAAATTCTCTATTGATCCAAGAGGTTAAGCAGTCAGAAAAGGTTTGGGAAGTTCTTTCTTTTTGGCAATCTGTGCTGTAACAATTCTTAAGCTGCTCACAGATTTACATGGAGCCACCTGTTCTGTTTCTTTGGCACTCAGTGTTCCATGGAAGCATTACTCAGTTGGGAGGATCCTGTCCCACAGCTGTATTTGAACTGGCCACAAACTATGCAAGGTTTATTAAGTGCCTGGTGAGAAATACATTCTCCACCTATACATCCTGCAGATCCTCAGCTCTCTCTCCTACCTTGATCTCAGATTCTTTCCTAAGTAATGTTCTTACAAGCTTTCTTACATGTATCTTCCTCCCACTGATCCACAAGTTTGCTGGGAGTCCCAGACCTCCCACTCCCCCAGTTTCCCCAGACCCCTCAGCCTTAGGTGTTAGTCTCTGTATTTCCAAGCTGAGCAGATTCTTTTTTTTCATGGAAAAAAATTATTGAAATTGTCATGGTTTTATGATTTTCAGTTATTGGTATTCCACATCATAACATCATGTAGTGTATGTACCTAGTTCTCAGAAGAGAAGGACTACTACATTCCCCAGGGTACTTTGCGACCCTGTTACTGTTTTCCAGTCAGAGGGAAAGATAAAAACTCGCATATTACGAGGCCTTGTTCTCTTTCCGCTCGTCTCTCGTCCCAGCAGCATCTCGCTCCCCAGCTGTCTCACCATCGGTATTAGAGTAAGGCCTACTTTAATTTTGGACATTCTCTCTCATTGTATTGGGTTTATCAGCTTAAATTGTAATTATATTGTATTATAGTGTGTTATTTTCCATTCTGATATCTTATTTAGTAAATTAGTTTGTTTCTCCTCAGATTGTTGCCACTGTTTTTGTTCTCAGGCCTATCCCTTTACCCTTTTTCCCTTTTCCCTTTCCCGGGGCATGGGTTGGTGGGTCCCCCGCCCCATTCATCACGGAACCAGGCCGAACGCCCATAAACCATTGACAAAATTATTCTAGGAAATAAAATAAAATATAACCCTAAACCTCCTAAATACAGTTCCCTTTTTTTTCCATTTTTTTCCAGCCAGCTTTATCACACAATCATTACAGTTGGAAAAGGCCACTAAAATCATCTAGTCCAACTGTCATAGCATCATTATGGTTTACACAAACAGAAATTTATTGAAGTGGCAACTCAGAATAAAAATTTTTCTCTGTGATTATCTGTGTGTACCACAGAGCTGTGTGGAATCAGTCATATAAGGAGGGTTTATAGTGTGCATGCAAGAGGGTGCTGTGCAAACATAGAGGAAAAATATGTACAAACTGAGGAGCTACAGTCAAAGCAAATGGAGCAGTTCTGCTGCCAGCCTTGGTATTTTAAGGCCCCCAGGAGTCAAAGTATTTAAGCAATCCTTAATTTTAACTCAGTTACAAAAAAATATTTACTGAAGTACTGTGTTTCAGGGTTAATCTTTCTTAGAAAATTCACAGACTTGGAGGTAAAATATATTTTTCACAGTTCTGTGCTGTTTTCTCAGTTCTATTTCAATCCTTCTGGTAGCCTGCCCAGGCAGCAACTAGAAAACAGAAGCTGATAAATCAGAAACTGCAATTGCTGCTCAAATGAGGAAAGCTTTAGCATGAGCCTAAGTCTCAACAGGAAGAATGGCTTTATTTTTCCTTTTGACTAAAGCAGTAACATGCATTTCTAGCTGTAAAATGCCAATAATGTTTCAGAGAGTCACATGCTGCATTGCAATATATAAAAAGAGGTCTCTGCCAAACACGCTTAGGCCCCAAATTGGACAGAGATTAAAAAGAAAAACCCATCACTCCAGTGGTGGGAATTCCCAGCACCTGTGGGAGTAATATCTCTGCAGGTGACATACAGAAGAGCTTTGTAAACTCAGCTCTCATTCGTGTCTCTGCTGTATCAGTTAGCACACCTCAGGTATGCCTCCCAGGTAGAATAAGGGAATTGGGAACACTTGCACAGAAGAGAATTGTGTGTTTCAGCTAATACTTGTTTTACAAAAAAGAAAGCCTGTCAGGGGGAAGTTCTTTACAGAGGAAGTGGTGAGGTGCTGGAACAGGCTGCCCAGAGTGGTTGTGGGTGCCCCATCCCTGGAGGTGTTCAAACCCAGGTTGGCTGGGGCCCTGGGCGGCAGGGTGGGTGGCAGCCCTGTCAATAGCAGGGGGTTGTAACCAGATGATCCCTTCCAACCCAAACCATTCTATGATTGTATGACTTAGGGACTTTGTGTTCTTGGTTCTCGAGTGACCACCCCACATGTGATCCCCAGTCAGATGAGAAGCCCCAGATCCATCACTGTGCTTAGTTTTCCCCCAGCCAGATCCATGCCCGATGCATCATCTCTTGGAGCAACAGCACATCTCCATATGCTTCTGTGTCTGTTTTTAAACTGCAGACCTGAGCGTGGCCCTTTGTACTTCAGCTATCATTTTGCTGATGAGTAAGAAGTATTTTTATTCTGTGCCTTGTTTATTTAAATGTCAGCCTTTTAAATCAAATCCTCCCCTGAGTGCATAAATCTGATAGAACAGCAAGGAAGTTTGAATGGGAGCTCTAAGCACAGTAATAATAGCAGTAAAACTATACATCCTGTGTACAAATACATTCTTAATTGCTACTGTTAAAATACAGTCTTTTATGAACTCTTTCTCTGTTTCTCTGTAGACTAGTTATAATATAAAATCTCTCCACTATTTAAACTGAACGACGTGGCTAGGAAGAAGGTCTCTCCTGATGAATGAAGGCAATTTAGAATGTGGAACAGAATGGGGTATGATGAGTATTCAGAAAGCCACAGAGTCACCCTTTTGCACACACAGATCAAATCATTAAAAAAATGTCACCGCCTGCAGTATCAGTGCGTAGTCATAACTGCTCTATTTATAATGCAATATTAAGCTGTAGTTATGTTACTGTCTACTGCTACATAAACAATCAGGAAAGGAGAGAATAAATAAGGTTTGTGCGGATTCCTTAGTCTCAGCAAACAGGAGGCCACGCTACTCGCATTTTTTGCTCTGCAAGGAAATTGCGTAGTTGTTTTTCCATGAGGGATATTTTAACATGCTATATCAGAGGTGAGATGGTTTAGGGGGATACAGGATCTCAACTAGCATGAATCAGTATGGCCCCGTGGAAATCGGTGGGACAGAGACGACACCAGCTGCAGATGACACCAAGTTGGGAGAGCGTGTTGATCTGCCAGAGGGTAGAAAGGCACTACAGAGGGACCTGGATAGATTGCATTGATGGGCCAAAGTACACCGTATGGGTTTCAATAGGGCCAAGTGTCGGGTCCTGCATTTTGGTCACAACAACCCCAGGCAACCCTACAGGCTTGGGGAGGAGTGGCTGGAATGCTGCCTGACAGAAAGGGACCTTGGTGTGCTGATGGACAGTCGGCTGAATATGAGGCCAGCAGTGTGCCCAGGTGGCCAAGAAGGCCAATGGTATCCTGGCTTGTATCAGGAATGGTGTGGTGAGCAGGACTCAGGAAGTAATCCTGCCCCTGTACTCAGTATTGATGAGGCATTACCTCGAGTACTGTGTTCAGTTTTGGGTCCCTCGGTACAGCAAGGACATGGAGGTGCTGGAGCAGGTCCAGAGAAGGGCAACAAGGCTGGTGAAGGGCTTGGAGAATATGTCCTATGAGGAGAGACTAAAGGAACTGGGGGTGTTTAGTCTGGGGAAGAGGAGGCTGAGGAGAGACCTTGTTGCTCTCTTCAAACATCTTTTCAGGTATCAGTGATTGCAGTGAGAGCGGGGTTGGTCTCTTCTCACTGGTGACAGGTGACAGGACAAGGGGAAATGACCTCAAGTTGCACCAGGAGAGGTTTAGGTTGGATATCAGGAAAAACTTGTTTACAGAAAGGGTTGTTAAGCACTGGAACAGGCTCCCCAGGGAGGTGGTTGAGTCACCATCCCTGAATGTGTTTAAAAACCGTTTGGATGTGGTGCTCGGGGACATGATTTAGTGGTGAGTTGTTAGAGTTAGGGTAGTATGGTTAGGTTGTGGTTGGACTTGATGATCTTCAAGGTCTTTTCCAACCTGAGCAATTCTATGATTCTGTGATTCTATGAAAGCCTCAGCCTTGGTAAATGCACAGATCTCTACTGAAATGGGTAGAGGTCTCAGAGTATAAACTGCTCCAGTTCCACTCCATAAACTGATTGTCACCACTTGGGGATTTCAGTCCTCTCTTCGAGCTGGGAAAGATAAATATAGGTCATGTTCTTATTCTTGGGAGTTAAAACCTCTGAGAGATTGCAGTGCTAGGAGCTATGTGCTAACCTGGCGAGTGAGAAACATATGTGACCTTGAGCAGGACAGATGGATATGTGATCTTATAGCGCTGATCCAGAAGCTCTTTCTACTCAAAGTCAGGAGCAACTCTGGCAGTGACATGCACCTTGAATGTACTGGTTAATTGATAAGGAGCATGTCCATTTTTTTAAGTGACTTGTAGTAATACTTATTAACCCAAAGTGAGAAGAAAAAGGTGCTATCATCTGCAAACAACTTAAAGTCGTAACACTCCTGAGCATATTCTGCCTGGGATTCTTGGCCTTGATACTCTCTCGTAACTATTCTTTGGGTAAGCAAAGAATAAGATGGTCCCATGCAATAATTTTCCTGCTTTAGTAAGAGGATTACCAGAAATCGTATTTTATTTGTTTTTTAATAACCTCCACAGGAGCCTTGAAGCAAATGAATGTATTTGGCAACAGGTTCTACACAGACATATAAACCCTAGATAAGCTAAAAGTGTTTTTTAAAATTGATTTTTTTTCCCTTGGGCAATATTGGTATGTCTATTTTCTAATCTTTAATTGAATTTTAGAGTTAGCATGTTGATAACTTGGTTTAATATCAGTTTAATTCTATTCAGACTGTGGATAAAGTAATTACACTATTTGACATAGGGAAGGACAGGCTGAGGAAGCTGGAGCAATTTGATGCTACAAGACATTGTACATTAAGACATGTCATGCTCATTTTTACAAGGACATACTTACTGTGGTCCAACCGACCTGCTGACCCAGGTCTGTAAAATACAGTGTAATGATGGAGGACACTGCAAGGCTTTGAATGTTAACAGAATCCTTCAAATAGGGCCCATCTGGAATGACAGAAAGGGAAGAGAAAATGGCACAAACAGCACACATCCGTTCAGTGGCTTAGCATAATGCATAGGCTGCCCTGCTAATGGTCAAATAGTTGAACCTTTTTCTTTAATTTGCATTGAACTCTACTGACTGTGCCTCAACCATAGAAGGTATAGCTTGTTTTCTGATTTATTTTGGTGACTAGATGCTTATTTTCCAGGTTAGTAGCTTAGAGTATTTCTATGACAGCTGCTCTTCCCTCTTTTTAACAAAAGAATGAGGCTGACATGACGCTGGGTGGCAATGCACAGCAATTGTTTTGATGCTATCTCTGTTCATCTAGACCATTAGAGACACGCAGTTTCATAGATTACTTTTAATTCTGTCTTGCAAGACTAATGGGAAAGTCAATGTTCTACAGCCTCTTGGTCACTGATGTCTTTTGATAGTTTTTGCCTGAGCATTTGCGTTTTTAGGATATTTTACAATAGGTGGCACTATCATCGTGATGAATGTAAGTTCTTGGGCAAACTTGCCAAAGGCTTAGTAATATGGTAGACATCTTTAACATCTGTATGAATACTTACTGCGCTCCAGTTGCAGACCAACACGGGAAGGGTACCACTGGGGACCTGTTCAAATCACAAAGTGTGGCTGTTAATTTCATGGTGTGTGATCTAAATTTCTCTCCTTGCTAGTATACTTTTTATCTGATGGCTACAAATATGAGGTAAAAAAAATCTTCTCTTTGGGTATTAACTATACAAGGAGAACACAAAAGAGCTAGGAGAAATGCACAGTACATACATACATACAGTTGCAGCAGAAATCTGTTTTCCCCAGTCAAATGTTGGATGGACCAATCTCAAAGCCGAATGCTCCATTAGCACATGAAAGATGCAGTGTGCACGCACCACTGTGGAGTATAAAGAGGACCATATTTCTTACAGTATTTGCCAAAAATCTATTTTAAATGGAATCAGTCTGGCTTCTACCCCCAAAGTGATGCTTTTTGTACAGTCCAGTCAATAGGGTTGGATTAAGGTTGGACTGGGAATACACAGCTAGTCCTATTTCTTAACCACGGATGCTCAGTCAGTAATCCCACTAGGCAGGTAGTGACACAGAAAGCAGAGGCACCTGGGTATCTAATACTGATGTACATGTGATTTCCATGATGCTCATTGACTTAAGGGCATTCTCTAGAAGCAGCTTTTTGAATGGTCTGGTTTAAAGGCTGCTCTTAGATGCACAGCAGCAGTTGGAGATTGTTATGAGGTGCCCTTTGATTTTGGATGGAAACCAGTCTGTTCAAAGAGGTACCGACCTCCAGCTGCATTTGTGTTTCTCAGTGCCAGAGAAAGTAAGTGCCAGAGAAAGACTGCAGAAAAGATGGTGGCCATTCAAACTGTTACCTGTTCCTGCTCTGTGTGGTACCTGAAGTCAGGAGGCTCTGAGCCTACAACTGTGCAGACTGCAGGGGAGGAGCCTGGACCAGATGAGGACCGGTGTGTCCAGCACACTCTCATTTCAAAAGCACTTGGGCTAAGTGTGAGTTTTGTAGGAAAGAACAGGTATTAGATGAACCCATGAACCAGCACTAATAGCAGGAGGTGAGACACATCCATCAAGTAAGGCACAAATGTTTTTTTTTAAAGTTCAAAAAAAATCCATGGCTATTAAAGATGACAGAAGGAAGACAGAGAAAGAGCAGCTGTCTAGCTTGTCAAGGAAGATATTATTTGTTCGAGGACAGCAGATATCAATAGTTATTTGGGATCCTGAAATGCAATGTACCTTTGTTAAACTGGAATCTTCCTCTCAGCACCCCCAACTCATACTACAGTATGTTTCAATAAAAGACAATTTACCTAATCCTGTGACAACATGCTTTTAGGTATGACTCATAATCTGCACAAGGGCAAACAAAGGTTGTTTTTGAGCATGTCATCCCACATTTCCAGTCCTTTAGCCCCAGTGCACCATTATTTTCATACACACTCAAAGATTTAGTCAGATGGGAGAGTGCCTTTGCTGCTGCTTGTCTGCAGTGCCATTGTTATCACACTGCTGTGTCTCAGATTTCCAAGCCATCCATGGGATGCTGTTTGTATTTTGCTGGAAGGGCCTGGAATTAATTGTTGTGATGAAGCTAAATTCAGTGTCAGAAGCAGCTAAATTCAGTGTCTAATCAGCACCCCAATTAATTCTTGCTACTGCCTGTCAGAACAGGGGCTTGATGGCTCTCTCCAATACCTGGAGCCAGCAGGCGCTGACGGATTAGCTTCACCTACCGTCAGCAGGAGTTCACAAGTGCCTGTGCTCCAGACAGAGTAACCAAGCACTCATTAAAGACAATGACATAGCTGCAGCTGTGTGCAATGCTTGACAGCCTCTCTGCATTCCCACATCTGGCAAAGCTCCTCTTGCTTCCAGCTGAAGTTGGATGGTTTCTTTTTTTCCAGGGAACTTACTTTTAGTAGTGTTTACTTCCCAGTTTATTTTTTTTAAAACTTCCATAGAATCACAGAATGGCTTGGGTTGGAAGGGACGTTAAAGTCCACCCAGTTCCAACCCCTGCCATGGGCTGGTTACTCCCTACCAGATCAGGCTGCAGAGGGCCCCCTGCAGCCTAGCCCTGGGCACTCTGAATGCTTTCCCTTGGCGCCTCATGTAGAGATGAACAGCGATCCAAGCACATAGGTGACTGAAGTTTATCTTGCAACTCCTACCAAGTATAAGAATAGCCATGAATTATTACCTACTCACTACTACAGTGAGAGTACATGAGAGCTCGGCGTCCTCAAGAGGTCATGTTCCCTGTGTGTTCCTTGGAATCAGCAGAGCTGCTCTGTTCCTGTTTGCAGAGTTTATGATTTTGGCTAAGCATTTCACACTGGGACGAAAGCTGTAAGAACAATTTAGTTTGCAGCCCCCTTGTATATCCCAGACTGTTTTTGATTTTCAAAAAAAGGCAGGCTGACAAGAACATAAGAAGCACCATTATGGTTCAAACCATGGGTCTGTTTAGCCAGTATTAAATCCTTCAACATTTAGCCAGTATTGTGGTTCCTCCACTGTGTTTTCTAGATTTCTAGCTTTTGTGCAGAATAACTTTCATTCTATTCCTTGCAGTGTGCTTAAATAGCTATTGAAATAGCTTCCTGGTTTTCCATCTTCTATTTGATTCTTTCTATTCTCTTGACTTGTCCTTGAGGATTCAGAATGTGTGTTTCTGTCTTTAAAACCATCATCCTCAAATACACGCACATGAGCACTTGAAGGCTTTCCCCATTCCTTATCAGAAAGAATATTCACGAACCATTTGATTTTCTTTTCACTGCTATGATGCAGACAACATTCCTTCTATGTGTACATGCTTCCTTTATTCTGGAAATGTAAGTAATTCATGGCGACTGTTAATCCATTTACCTTATTCTGACTTCTTTGTCACAAATCTATCCTGACTTTGTGGAATATTTTAGTCCAAAACAAAAAAAAACAAATATTTGTTCTGAAAAAAAGTAAAAATCTTTTAATGCTATCATTACCTTAAAACATTTTAATTCTTCCCACACAAGAGCAGAAGATGATATTTTCTTGGAAAGTGACAGTGAGGTAAAGAAAGTAAACACTGAGTTTGCTTTTTATGTTCTATTTTTAAAAATGAATGTGAAGAAAACAGTTTGATTTTAGACAAGTTCTTTGTTAGACCTGCCAGTATTTAAAGCAAAAATTTAAACCTAAACCAGCTGACACATTAGAAGGAAGGATATGTAAAAGCTGACGGCCACCTACAGTTTGAGCAAATCCAACAATTGTAACCACCTGCTAATACTGGAGATAAAAAGGAGATGCGCTATTGAACAACCATCCAAACACCTACTAAAATGACAGCTTCCATATCACACTCAGTTGCCAGTGCTTCAGTTCATTGCCTGTTCTGTAGTTAATTACGTGATCAAATGACTATTTATCACAGAGTATTTATGAAGTTGCATGGACCTATGTGAGAGCAAAGGTTGAAAAGAATACATGATGAGGATCTCTCCTGCTGGGAAATTGAGTGCATTCCTTTGGACTCAGCCCTGCAAAAGCTGTTCCTCTGGGGAACGAGGAGTCTAAGAAATGCTAACAGGAGCTGACAGACATAGTTTAGAGATAATTAGCAGATTGACTTTCCATGAGCAGCTAATTTTATTATCGGTTAAATTGTTTGCTTCTCATTGTTTTTTGCTACCCATGCATCTTTTGTAACAAATAGGGTTAATAATTACAAGCAATACCTGCTGTGATATGAATAGGATGATGTGAACAACAAAATTACTGTAATCAATCAGCACCAGCATGTTGCTTAAATTTGCAGAAGTATAGGAAATTCTGGGGAACCTTGCAGCACTGATATCCCTTACATGATCACCAAAGGTCGGGCACTAGCTGAGAAATGTAGCAGCCCTTGCCTATATAAACAGAGCGTGGCTGAAATGTGCTCACCACCTTAACCAGACTATTGTTTTGATGTGTCTTGCAGGAATAAGAGGTTGCTAAGAAATACTCATGTACTGCTGTTGAGGAGAAGGTGTTTTTGTACGTAATAAATGGAGGCAGATACACCAACACACGGTTTATCTGAATACTAACTTACTGAGGTCTTTCCTTGACAAGTAAATGCTGAACAAATATAGTCTTTCTATGTCCATGACCTTAAACAGCACTGTTCACAAATGTTCTTCCTCTGGGTTGGAGCAGCCGTGTTTGAGCGCTCTTGGGAACAGAGAGAGATCGCCATGCTGACAGTCGCAGCATTACTGGACTGAGATTTGCCTGCCCTTGCTTTGTGGAGCTGACAGCGGGATGTTGAATGCTGAGATGACTTGAAACTGTTGTTTTCTGCTTTGGTTTGGAAGAAAAGGCTGTGGGATTTGTTGCGCTAGCATTGCATGTGAGTGATTCTTGAGCATGAGGGCAGTAAGCAAAGCACACCTAAGAAAGCACAGTAAAACTGAACTGGGCCACAAGACCTAGAAAGAAAGTATCTAAAGGTATTCCCATGCTTACCTTCACTGTAATAAATGACAGCTGCTGAGTACTGTATTGGCACAGAACTGGGCTAGTGGGGCCAGGTGAAAAACCAGATGCTGCTTCCACTCCTTGCTAGGTCCTGACAGCATGGGGCTGGCCTTCCAAAGGCACCTGGTGGAGCCAGGGTCTTTGACTAGGCTGTGTTTTTCGTTGTAGCTGTACCTTTGACGTGCTGCATCAGAATATTCTGAGAGGGAGCAAGATCTTGAACAAGATCTATGTTTTTGTGGGAAGTCTGTGGAAAAAGCAGACCCAGCGTGTCCCATTCAGTCAAATCTCAGCAGGGGACTGAAACAGGTGTTGGTTTTAATGGCTCTGTACCCAGGGATAAATCCCTTTTCTTTCTCAGCTTCCGTTTCCTCTGATCTGTTTTATTTGTAAGCTTTCCAGTTAAGATCTTTGGCCAGGTGTTTTCCGAAGGCACCTTGACCCCTAGCTGCTATGTCAACTCAACCACTTTCTTAAGGATGTGAAATTCAGAAAAGGAGTGATCTGATCATTTACTTCTTCTATTTTTTATAATACATCAATGCATGTAGCTACGAACACACTGCTTGCGCTGGGAGAGCAAGCCATGGGCAGGCCAAACTGGTGCCTCCAGATCTTGGCTAAACCAACAGTACTGAGAATGGATGGATGGATGGATGGATGGATGGATGGATGGATGGATGGATGGATGGATGGATGGATGGATGGATGGATGGATGAGGTCATGGATGGGTCTGGGCAAGGGGCAATAAAACACTTTCCAAACCTGTGAAGCAACTAAGCCCCATCCTGACAAAGTGCATGCTTACATACTTCCCTTTTAGCTGTCCATTTTGTCGTTCCCATTGGTTCTACATGCTTTAAATCTAAGAGTATCCATCTTTCCTGTGCAACACTAGCCCACACAGCTCTGCAGTGCGCCCTAGGGTACAAACTCACCCACCTGCATTTTCACTGACTTTTAACTTTTACAAATGGCTGAATGCTTTGAGGAACAAAGCCCTGCACCCCGCCACCCTGCACATTTCTTTTTCCTAAAAAAGTCCCCACACTTTAGCTATATTCTGATTGGGTAATAACAGAAGAATTTCTTAAGAGTCAGCATAGTTTGTAGTAATGAAGATCAATCGTTGTTAGTAGCAAGCAGAATATTATTTGTCACTTAGAGGTCGATTTCTGTCACTAGCAGATTAAGCTTTCAATTTTCCATCTCAAACAGCTTGACACTGAAACTAACTGAAAATTTAGACAAGCAAAAAGCATCAGAAACTACAAGCAAGCATGCAAGCAATATTTATATGCATATTTGAATAATTAGGAAAAAAAAAGAAAAGAAAAACTTGCCATGTGCATTTCAATTTTCCTTGTAGCCTTCTACAGAAGTTATAATTAATTTTGATCTTTGTGTGTGGAATTGCATTTAAATTAATGTGCATGGGCAAGGAGAGGGATTGAGGCTCACCTTTTGTTTCGTTAGTAACAACCACAGAACAGAATACAGAGAAATGAGAAAACAGATAACAGAATGCCCCTAATTCATGAAAGGAGGTAAGGACACACCAGATGCAGGGTGCTCTGGTAGTGTATCCTAAATAAAGTCTTATGTCTTCCTAAAGACTTCTTAAGTCTTTCTATAGTAAGTCTTATGAGGAGAGGCTGAGGGAGCTGGGGTTTTTCAGTATGGAGAAGAGGAGGCTCAGGACAGACCTTATGGTCTCTGCAGCTGCCTGAAAGGAGGTTGGGGTCAGCTTCTGCTCCCAGGTAACAGTGTTAGGATGAGAGGGAATGGCCTTAAGCTGTGCCAGGGGAAGTTTACATTGGGTATTAAGAAAAATTTCCTCTCAGAAGGAGTGGTGAGGCACTGGCACAGGCTGCCCAGGGAGGTGGTGGAGTCATCATCTCTGGAGGTGTTCAAGAAATGTGGAGATGTGGCGCTTAGGGGCATGGTCAGTGGGCATGGTAGGGATGGGCTGGGGTTGAACTGGGTGGTCTTAGTGGTCTTTGCCAGCTTTAATGATTCTGTGATTCTGCATAAACTTTGTCAGTTAAACTGTTGTGCAAGGAATGAGCCAAACATGAGAAACTGCACATTAAGGGACATGCAGTTGACAAATTATGTGTTTCAGGGACTAGAAGATAGCGTTCCTTCTTTGTCTTGCCTGCTCATATAGCAAGGTGGGATTTCCAGAAATGCAGCTTGATGTTTGTGATTTAGGCCTAAACCACCTAAATCTCTTCACTTTAGGAAGTACTTGGTGGTCCAACAAGCTCAGCTGGTACAGCAAAGATAGCTCAAAAACTCATCTGTGCCTCCAGCTCAGATGTAATGGGCAGAGGAGAGTCCTACCCCAAGCCCTGGCTGTGCTTCTTTAAAAGCAATTCTTAGCCAATTAGCTAATAAAATATGCTAATGAATTATCATTTTCTTTCAGTATGTGACTGCACAGCTCTCTCCCCAGCCTCTAATCTAATTAGGATGCATTCCCTCACTAACCCCTAATAGCAGCTTTTTATTTTTTATCTAATGGCTGCACCAGTGCCATCAACAATCAAGTGAACACATTTGAGCTGCCATGATTTCCTCCTCAGCGCAAATTAAATTCTCATAAATTCATTGCTAGATTCACCACACTGAAAATGAATCCCTGCTAATAAGAGGACTAAACTGTAGCTTCTCCACAAGCCGTGAGGAAGAAGCAGCACGGAGCTGCCCTGCTTCTGCAACAGATCAGATAGATGAGTCAGCGGCTCTGTGATGCCCCCCATGTTCTCCCTAGGAGAACTTTATTTGGGCTGGTTTAATTCTCCCATCCCACCACTTTAATTAGAGTAAGTGGAGGCTTCTGTGCCTCAGAAGCGCAGCTATGAGGATTGGGAAACTGCTCGTCCCCCCTCTGCATACTGGAGATAACTAAATGCAGGAGCAGGATACAGGGGTAGATGTACAAAGAGCAATTAGAAGTAGGCACCTAACTAACACTGTAACAGTGGCAGTCAGGCAGAGGGAGAGGCCGGCCTACATTTTACATCAGCACAGCCAGCAAATGAGCTGCAAACCCAAAATAACTTGCACATTGATTATTTCAATGGTGAATTATTTCCAGCAGCAAATATATTCAGGATCATTGCAGTTTGGGAACAATTTAGAAAGAGGCAGAACTCCCCACTACTACATTACTTTTATTGTAAATCATTTGTTTAGCTTCTTGTCTTTGATGAATTGCATTCATTAACTTGAAATAATGGTAAATATCAAGTTTTATTTGAAAGACTTCTTATTTTGATTGTCCTCAGACTTTCTCCATATGCTCAAATAGGAAAATAAATAAGCAGGGTATGAACAGAAGAGAGCAAAGAAATGCAAAAACATCACTGTCACAGGGTGACTTCTTCCACACTGAGGTCCAGACAGAGTCCCCTGCTCTTGTCCTGCTCACCTGAGGTTCCTCTCATTCTAGCATGGGAGATTTGCTTCCTTTTCTGTTATTTCAGAGTGTTGGCTCACTTCTGTAAGAAGTCTCAGCACTTTTCGTGCAAACCTATTCACCTATGCAGCTCCTCCTGATGTCCAAAGGCATGGGGACACTTACAGAAAAAAACTGATGTAGACACAGAGCACATTTAAAGCCCTGAAGTGATCTAGACCCTGCCATCATCATCAGGCATCTCATTAATGGCCGTGAGATCCTTTTCACAGTCAGGAAGAACCACTGGGGGTTTTCTCATCTTGAATTCCTTAATGAACATTTAGCCCACATGAATGTGGTGGTGAACAGCAGGTTGAAGCTGGAAGTCTGTTACTCAGATAAAATCGTAATACCAGAGTTTAAAAGGTAGGAGCTCTTTAAAAACAGAAACAACTTTGGCATCTTCAATTTACAGTTCAGTTGGCTATAATTCTTCATTTTATCTGCAAATTGCACATTCTCTAGGGCCTGGATTACTTCTATAGTGCCTTGTACTGTCCTTTTCTCAGCTGAGCCATAGACACTGTAATAAGACACACTGTAAGTAATAGCAAGCAATTCTGATAAACAATTTTTGTTGCTTCTCATCTAGATCTGTCAATTGCATCTCCTGCAAAGGAAAGGAAAGCAAAGAATCTAGCTATGAAATTTCCTTTTCTTAATGAGGCATTTAAATAGCATCTCACATTTGTTCTCCAGTTGTTTACATAGGATGTCATTTGTGATGCATTGTTAGAGCCCTGTAAATCTCAGCTGGGAACAATATCCCAGAGAGCAGAGAGGACCAGTTCTGCTTCAAGCTACATCTCTATAGATTCATTGCCTTTTCTTTCATTATATTATTCATCTGAAATGATATCTGTAATCCCGCTAATGAAATGCAATAGCATAGCATCAGATGAAGCATCTGCCAAAAAGAGAAAAAAAGTGTGAGTTTCCATTAAAGTTTTTGAGATGATCTTCACTTTTCTATTCCTGGTTTGAAATATGGCTGTTTTTTTCTGAAGATCAGCTTATTTCACAAGCATTTAATGGATAGCCTAGCTTTTGTGTTCTAGACACCTGCTTCCAGTTCAATAGGTCATTAGGCATATATTTAAATCATTAATTGTCCCAAACAGTTCTTAGGGATCACAGCCAAAGCAGACAAAAGAGTGCAAGGTAAATGAAAGGTGGGTTAATTATTCTTATTTTATAGATGAGAAAATGAAGCTTGAACTGTAGAAAGTGTCTAGCACAAAATTCACCCAGATCAATAGCATGATTCCCATTGGTTTCAAACTAAGCACTAAAGACCTGTGTCAAAATGCCAAATTCATTTCAGTGCAAATCAGGAAACTTTAAACACCCCAGCCATCACTCTGACATTTATTGTTATCTTTGAAGACCAAAATACTTGAAATATCTGACCCTAGAAGTGCTGCTTGAGGTCATATGTGGCTAAGTGCATTGCTATGGCACCAGCTGCATAAGCCAAAACTCAACCATAGTATTAGTTACTGTATTGGTTTCCTAATATAGTACAAACTGAAATTATTCTTTATAACCACATTTATATTTCAGAAAGCAAAATTACGGAGATGTCTAATCAGACACTTCTCAGACTGATTTAATATCTCCTCCTATATAACTAACAAGATTCAAGCACTCAACAAAAGTGAACTGCAGCTACCTGGTCTGGTGTTCACTCTGTTCTGGAAGGCTACCAGGTAACTACAATATTATGACTGCAGCTGAAGCACTCTCTGCCTTTCCTTTCCCTTTGGAAAACTGGCCAGAATTGTTTGGGTTTTTTTGTAATTCCCTTTGACTGAAAGGGAGAAAGTGTCTAGCACAAAATTCACCCAAGTCAATAGCGTAAATCCCATGCTATTGTGTGGGGAGATTGCAGTTTGAGGTTTAAGTATAAGCTCTAAATTCTTAGTCACTTTCAAGATGAAAATCGCTAAGTTAACTCAGTTTGGCTTCTGCTTTCTTTTAACTATGTTATGTCAGCGATGCCACTCTCCTTTCCTGGCTAGCTATTAGAAAAGAAGTGAAAATATTCCCAGCTCCTTCAGATATGTTACAATTGCTTTGACAGATAAGCCATACATTAAAGCCACACAAATCTATGCCAAGAGATGGACTCTTGCATTTTGCATAGAGAAATTTGCACAGATGATGTACCACAAATAAGCTGATTCAGAGGTCATCCTCCTGAAACTTCTTGCTGGGGAGATCAGAACTGAAGCTGACTGGACAGGCTAGCCTCCTGGCTACATCAGCATGCCCAGGCAAGAACTCCGGCTTTTGTTTTGACATGTACACTCTGCAGAGACAGGATGCAATTTACTCATGGATCAGATCGGACTGGGAGCTGGGGAGGAAGATGGTAGCGATTGTTTGCTTTTTGTGGCAAGAGCTGTTGCTCACTTTGTGCTTAGCTTTGCAAAAGAAAAAGTAAAGAGTTTAAATATGTATGGAGTTCACTGTACCAGTAGCAATAAATTTAAGGAGTTTCCAGTCAAGTGAATGGTGTCAACAGGCACAGAGAAGTAAAAAGACCTTAGAATGATGCCATTTGAGGGATACTTATATTCAATGTAACCTAGTCTCCCATTAGTATCTGCTGTGTGGCTAAGACAAGAGACAAATCAATTATAAAATGAAATAAATCTCATCATGTTTCCTCCTCCTAATCTAGTCATTTTCATTTAGGAGTTCAACGCAGATGAATGAGTAATTTACCCCGATGAAATCACTGTACTTCATACTGCCCATTTGCAATAACTTCCCATCCCTAGCATTTCACCTTCAGTGTTAATTTCTAGTTGAGTTATGAATGCAGGGAGAGGAAAAATTATTGAAAACAATTGGTGGATGTGACTGCCAGCCCTGTGCGTCCTGTGAATCTGTGCTGGGGATGCAATGCTGGGCCCATGAGCTCTGCAGTAAGACAGCCTGCACAGGAGGATATTGAAAACTCATTCATCTATGGATTTGGGCTGTATCTCTGGGGTAGTATGAACTGCATAGAATAAAAACAGGGAGGAAGGACTTCGAGATTTGTTAAAAACTGTATTTTGCAGCTGCCTTCCTGCACAGAGAGTGCAGCTGGCTCAAGGCAGCTCAGGCCAGTACCAGATCATGGCCCTGTTTCCAAAACATTGGCTTTTTCAAAGCCTGATGTCCTAGTGTAGGGCAGGAGAAGGATCCCTCTGGAAGGTTCTGTGTCCTAGATCTGACTTGTTTGGGTCTCTTCAGTCGGTGAGACACATGAAGGGCTTGTGGTTGATTGACAGGCCAGGACTAGGAAGTCAGCCTGGGAGAGCCATAAATAGCGTAATTCAGCTTCTCCAAGTCCCCAGCAGGTGTATTCATTGGGCACATGAGTCTCTCCAGGCATTAAAATTGACAGATTTCATTAACTTGCTTCAACCTGAGAATCCAGCTGTAACAGTGTGGAGAAATCAGAGGAACTGCAGGTTCTCGGCAAGACTGTTATCAGGCAGTCCTGACTGCACAGAGCCTGTAGGCAAGGCAGTAGCTTAGCAGTCACCATTCTTGCTGATACTACTCTTAATGACTAATCCCCACAGCATCCTTCCCCACCTCTTTGAGCCTTGCAGTTTAACACTGCGGACAGCCTCTGGAAGGAAATTACGTGATGCAGAAGGAACAGCCATCCTTTCCAGCAGCAGTACTGCATCCAGCTCTTGCATTTAGCATAGGGCTGGCAAAATGGAGAATTTTTCCTTAAGCCCTTTCTCATGGAATCATGCTACCGGTTCTCAGATATCACTAAAAATATAGAAAATATAAAATACAGAGTTCAAGAAACATCTGGACAATGCTCTTAGTCATATGCTCTGATTTTTGGGTGGTCCTGCGTGGAGCCAGATGTTGGACTCGATCCTTGCAGGTCCTTTCCAACTCACGATATTATATGAGTCTATGATTCTATGAAATGTGCAGGATGAGAGCAGCAGCTGAAATCTGGCAGATGAATGCATCCTAACACATTGCCATGCAGCTTGCATGGAGGAGACTAAAGGAGAATTTGGTTCCCAGCATGAAGTAGGAATTGCGTCGTTTCTCTCCTTGTCCTCTCTCCGGAGAAAAGCAACAAAAAATATTTTGGTGGTTTTCCAGGGGACGTAGCTCTCAGGATCTCTATAGAAATACCTGCTAAGAAGCAGTCATAAGACTAAAGTTTCATAATGTCCAGAAATTATGCTGTTTATTCTTGAGTGCCACCTACTGACAATTTCTTTCGTAATGATTTACTTTCACTAACACTGCTTATTTAACATACTTTATGTAACATTTGTTAGCTCAGAAAGGGAGGCCTGCAGATTTGAATCTCAGTGATAAGAAGTTAGCATCTTACTGGGACAGCTAGCAGCTTACAGTGTTCCTTATTCCTTGAATATTTCCAGCCTCTCTGCAGGCTGGGATATTCTGCGTCAGTTGTTTTCAGTCCTTGCTTCTGCTTTGCTTTTTCCTTCTGTCCATCACCAGGCTTCCTCCCATCTGCCTTTCATTACTTGCCTGCTGCTCCTGCCTGGAGGGCAGTTTCTGATCTCCCTAAGCTCGCTCTCCTGACTTCAAAGAGTAGGTACAGTTGTGCTACCTCCCTGTGCAGAACACTGTATCCAAGATTTTTTGATGGTGTTGCTGAGATCTTATTTCCTCCCTCCTTTCTGTTCTTTCTCCACTTTCAAGAACTTTTCCAGAAACTTCTGTGTGGTAACCTTGAAAATACTGAACGATCACTGACTCCATTATACCACTTGTTCTAGATGTATTTTATTTTAGTTATATGATACTTGGATTAGCATTATTATTACTACCATTTTTCATTTTCTACCTATAAGATATTCTCCCCCACTGGTCCAATACATTTTGAAAAGACAAAAATAAATTAAAGGTGAAGATTTATTGCCAAGGACAAGAGCTTGCAGAGTTTAGTCTACAAGGTATTTCTTTCCCCAGTGTGCACATCATCCATAGATACAAAGAAAAAGCCAGGTATCTAACTCATTATAAGAAACTGAAAAAATGGGACAAGAAGCTTCCTTCTGATACACTAAGTTTTTGGCATGGCTTCACCTCTGCCAGCTACCCAAAGGAATTAGGAAAACAGCACTAAACTCAGCACACATCACCAATTTGATTAAGGCTTCTGTGACCGTGGCTTAGAAAGTACAGAGCGAAGGCTAGTAATGCCCAGGCACTCCGCTGCCACCCAAGTTCAGGCAATGAGTAACAGATGTGTAGACATTTGTACAATGGACGATGTGTTTCTGTCCATGACACACATCGTGTCACTCCTTTTTGGAAGTTTTGGCTAAGGCCAAAACTGTAATTAGGTTTAGAAAGGATTATACAGATTCATGGTGGGCAGGTGTGACGTTTGCTGTTAAACATGGCAGCCTGGATCTTCCACCTGCTACAGAAACCCATGGCTGGAAAGCGGCAGCAGGCAGCTGTGGTTCTGTGCTGACCATGGTGCTGCTACAGCACCCAGGGGCTGATCCAAAATTGTGCTCTGTATCCTGGAGAAAGCCTTTGAATTCCCACGGAAAGGGCCATTTGTCTTAGATAGTTACCTCCACTAAATGCTCATAGATCCCTGAATCTCCAGTGATACAACTGGGATTGCCCTGTTGAACTCAGTGCCACAGAAAACACAGTGTTAGCTTTGGCTGGGATTGTTTCTGTAGAGAGAGTTTTGCTGAAATGAGACCCGATGAATAGTTCCATATTTGTTCCTGGATTTCTGAGTCTGTATTTTTTTCATACAAATACAGATCCAAACTAATGTTTGACTGACTTAGAAACTACTGAGCACTAACACGTTATGTGTCACTTGCATTCCGTTTCTTTTACTTAATGATTAACAGTCTCCTGCTGCAATTCGTAATTCAGTCTTTTTCCTCTTTTCTTCAATCAGGCAGCAAAACCTGATCAGTGACAGAGACGATGCTTGTGAAATTGCTGCACAGGGGTTCCTCTCACTCACTGAAGGGCTGACAAGACACCAGCTGAGGAGAAAGCTTAATTGCATAGGTGATCAAAGGATAATGCACAAGGACAGAGAGACTGTAAGGGTGTCCGCGTAGGAGTGTTTTAGCAAAGATTATAGGGAAGATGTGAGTCTGGCACACATGAAATGACAGAAATGAATGCATGAGCTAGTACAAATAGACACTAACCAAAGGCATCCACAGATCAGCTTCAGCCGCTTCGCAGCTCTTGCCTAAAAGAACTGTATTCCGTAAGCTGTCATCCCCCAAACTACACAAAGAGAAAAAAGGGAAGGTTTGTTCTTTGCCAGTGGAAAAGGAGAAGGGGGTAACCTCATGAAACAATAATATCCAGGCTGAGCTGGGAAAGAGAGATCAAAGCAATGAGCTGGAATGGGAAGAAATGACACAGGACGCTGTGACACAGTGTACTCATGAGAACAGTGGGAATTGAACTAAGAAACTGGGGACTGAAAAAGCATTGAAGGCACTTTCCAGCCCTTCTATGTGCTGTAAAGGGCCATACTGTCAGAAATTCAGTCCATGGTTTGTATTGTGCTTTGTTGTACTGCTTATTGTCTCCCTTACACACAGCTGCACTTACATCACCGGAAGCATTTGAGAAGTAAGGTACCTCTGTATATGAAAACAGGTGCCATTAAAACAGCATATACACAAACTCGTACCATTTTACCCCAAATCCATTAAAAACTTCATTATAGTTAAATTGGGATAAGTCTCTGTGCCAGTGATCAACTGATTTAAGCCGAATCAATATAAACCCAGTTTGAATTGATTTAGGAGAGTCTAAGCAGAAAAGCACACCATTTCACAAAGTGATGGGAGGACATATTCTTATTGAAACATTAAATCTTACACACTCATTTGGTGCTTCATTTCTAGCCAGTGATTGTCTGGCCTTTATTTCCTACCCTCAATTCTTTTGCATCTTTTTCTAATCAACTTAATAGCCCAGTTTAAGTTAACAGGCCTTGTATAGTCCTGCTTATCCCACAAAAGTGACACTCTAGGCTATGAGTTCTCATCACAAGGAGCACCCTACTTTCCACAGACAGAGAAGAAGAAATCTGCTCCCATTCTAGGAGCAAGGCAGCAAAATTGAGCTCTCTACAAACATGCACACAGTATTCAGAATTCAAGACCCACCATACATGCATTTATATCTCGTAGATTTCAGGTGTATTTGGCCCCTCTTATCAAAATATTAACCCAGCAATTCATAAAGTATAAAGGGAAATGTCATCAAACTTTGGCACCCAGCTGCCTGCCTTGCTGTTTCTCTCACCTTTCCTCCCATTGCTTCTAGTGAGAGCTGGATGTGTGTGACTAGGAGGTGGCAGAAAGAAAGCATCCAAAAAAACTGTTCTGTTCCCCAACAGCAAGAAAAGAGGGATCTTCAAATGTGATTGCTCCTTTCATCTCATGTACAAGGTCCATATCTGCTGTCTGTATGTGCCAAAAACTATGCTTTCCTGCAGTGTTTTCTCCCCTACTCATGGATGCAAAAAACAAAAAAGCAAGGCTGGAAAAACGGGAGTTTGCCCAGGCCATTAAGGAACTGGGCAGCATTGAGTTAATTGAGAACTTTGCCGCATTGCTTCCATGATCCCAGAAAAATCATTCAATCACTCTGTGCTTAAGCTCCCTGCTACAGTAGCTGTTTGGTCCACATGGTCTATTTACAACCAGCTTGAAGTAGTCTCATGTTATCTAAGCTTATCTAATATAACCCTGGGAGAGCAAGTGCAGCTGAGATCTTGAATTGGCACTGTAATGTTAGAAATGGGATAGAAAGGCATTGCCCCTCCTGGGCTAGTGGTGTTAAATAATGCAGTCATCTCCTTCCAGCCTCTCAAATCTGTGACAGCTACAGTAGAACCTTACTCCAAACACTGCTCTAATTTGGCACTGGAGCTGTCAAGTCAGCCTCAGCTTTTGTGTGAGATTTCATGAAAAATAAATTTGACTGTTTCTCCAAGCTGAAAGGCCTCTAACCATGCCCCCAGCCTGCTAGCCACAATACTTACAGGCTTTGTGAAATTTGTGTTTCACATCTAGGAGGGTAGATGATGGAGGTACCTAAAAAAGAAAACAAAATGCAAGCAGGTTAATTTTTCCACCTTTTTCAATTTTGGATCCCTTCCTCCCATAAATGCAGAAACGATTAAATTTGTCTGTAGGTTCCTTAGGCAACAATAAAGCAAATCAATACATTTCCATCTCACATTTGATTTGCATCTTCCCTGGCCTACCTTTGCTTGGCCAGTTGAAGGGTAAAATCCCAAGGGCAAGAGGGAAAGCTGCTGGCCCTGCTGAGGCAGTGACTGCCCCTAAGATCAAACCGATGGGACACCTTCAAGGGTTAGCTTTAAGTTCAGGTTCATGCGTGCTGGGACATGGGTCTTAGAGACATGAAGAGGTTTTCCCTGGGAGCCAGTAGTAAAGGTAGGATTTTCTGTCCTTTCTGCTTGAAATCAGTCTCTTTCTGCAAGCTGTCGTTTGTGTGCAGTGAAGCAATTCAGGTGTCACAGTGTTAGGTGGTAGTCTGGAGGCCATTTAGGCTCTATTTTATTATGTTTATTGATTTCTTAACACACTTTGCACAAAGTGTCTGAGAAACAGTAAGAATTTACTAGACTGAAAGACTTAGAAGTAGCCTGAATTTACAAGGAAAAGGAATGGAACACTTCAGAAAGAAATATGTTAAGCTTGAGATTGAGGTCTTAACAAGACCATTCCTTTGCATTTGACACTGATTTAATATTCTGTGTTGCTGATTTAAGCTCAGAGACTAAATTAAAGTGTATCTTAACTGTGGGGACCCACTTTGTCTCTAGTGAGAGACCTCACAGCTACAGACTGCAGAAGGTAGAAAGCTTCCTTCCCCCAGGATTTCAGGCACCTGTGCTATGGAAAACTTCTGGCTCAGCAGCTGCCAATCAGTACAAACAAATAAACTTACATCATTTGACACCCAATACAAATATCCAATATACTTGTCATTATTATTATTATGGCATAGGAGTAAGCTAACATTTTTCTAGTGATAATATGAATAGGCAGATAACTCATTACAAGTTTCAATGATCTAAAGCTCTATATCAATACCTGTGCTACATAAATGGTGTGTAGAGTTAAGATTTTTACTAGCTCTGTCTTTGGGTTTAGATGAGAATACTTTCTTTTCCACGGTCAGAGAGGGATTTGCTAGGCACTGGTAAAGTCCAGATTTGCAGTCATTCCATGCAACTTCCAGTAGAATAGCACATCCTCATGTGCCTTCTTTCTGTAATGTGTACAACTGCTGTGGACTTGAATAGGAGAGGAAGATTTTGGTTTGTTTCTTTTTTGTTTGATTTCATTATTATTATTTGTTTTCAAAACCTCTAAAAATACCTGAAATTGCCTTGTTACACCTCATAATTCCACATCTGTGAAGTGTGGAGCCCAGACATGGATGCAAGTGGTGTTAGGTGGCAACAACCCTAGAGACCCAAGACTGCAGACCAAAACCTGTCAGGTGTCCCAGTGCAGGGTAGGTTTGGACGTTTTCTGAGCTCAAAGAAAGGAAGCCAGAGACCTTGCTCAGGACCGATAAAAATCAAGGTGTTGCCAAGACAGATAATGACCACAATGATGTCTCAAACTGGGTGCTCAAAGAACTGATACTAAATACTGATTGCTGAATACTATGAGTCAATCATCTTACCCCATAAATGGTGTTAAGCTGAGCACACTCATAGCATAGAGTAGCCCAAGAGCCCCTTGATCTCCCCTTGCACAGGGAAGCCCCTCATGGTTACACCTGCGCAGAGATCCCTTACACCTTGATGACAAGATGCCTTGCTGATAGAGATCCTTGGTAAGTGATGAATAGTTTTAAGCTTTGCTAGCTTCACTAAAATTGCATCTTAGATTGAATGTTCATATATTGTTCAGACATAAACCATTGACCAAATCTAGTAGAGGATCCAGCCACACCGGGACTCCTTACTTCTGTGGTTCAAGGAGCTTAGAAAGCAATGGGGTCCACTCTGAACCTCAGGATTCATGAGAGGGTCTCCTGGATGAGTGTGTTTAACCCTATCCTCTGTGCAGTAAATAATCAAGTGTACCTCGCCATCTCAAACCTTGCTAAGCCGCTGTCTTATTTAAGATTAAGCTTTGCTAAATCACTATATGATATCAATATATTCCTGCTTCCTTCTTATGAGTGAGGTTTTTAAGTTTCCATCCGTGA
Organism: Numida meleagris; assembly: GCF_002078875.1. NCBI lineage: Eukaryota > Metazoa > Chordata > Aves > Galliformes > Numididae > Numida > Numida meleagris. Next base: position 54,403,703 of record NC_034412.1, read on the forward strand.
CAAACTCACAACCAGATCTGGTGTTTGAACCACATAGCTGGACTGTGTTCCCCTGCAACATTTACAAGTGATGCAGAGCTCATTAGCAAGGGCACTGCTGGGCATGAGTATGTCCAAGCTGCTTGAGGCTAGAGCTGCATTTAATCACTCCAGGTCAGGCTGGTTGGTTGGTTGGCTAGTCGTGGTCTGGCACCTCTGTGCGGCACCACACTGTGTGGGCTGCATGTGCCCAGGGAAGGCCTGGAGCACGTGTTCTCAGTCAAGAGAGCAGGAAGACATTTGTTTTGTGGGCCAGCTGGCTTGGAGAAGGGCCGTTCTCTTCTCTTGAGGCAAACTGCACAGACCACAAGTTGAAAAATAACACAAATGCCTTCCTATTGAGAATGGGCTGTGACACTGAGGAATCACAATGTCCTTTCCCAGGCAGAATAATGAGGCTATAGCCACAAAAGAATGAAATACATTTTTTTATGATCTTGATAATTCTGTGTCCTTTTTCTTAAAGGCATCATAAAACAACCAGTGAGGCTATAGATTCTAATATTGATCAACGTGAAGATGGATGCTGAGACATCAGCTTACTACTAAGAGCGGTCTCTTCATAAACCATTAATTATCTTTCGTTCTTTTCATCCTACATCAATACAAGCTAAAGAATTGTAAGGACTGGAACATCATCTCCTCTTATTACCCATTGTGCTAGCTGAATAAAAACCCTGAAACATTTCACTTTAATCATTAGTCTTATTCTTCTTTTATTCTTTTAAATTATTTATGAAAGGACTATAACCTTTCTTTTCCACTAATTCAGCACTTCTCAAATATGCAAAGGGAAAACAGAACCACCCTTGGTTTATTTAAAAGATCAATCTCGTTTAAAAGATGAATTTCATTGTCCAAGCACCTTAGTTGGCACATATCTTCTGTGTCTGATGGTCAAGCAGTTTTCTCCAGTTTCTTACTGTGTATGGTCTAACACAGATTTCAAATGTAGCTGACTTTCTAACAAGTTGTCATTGTAACTAAGGTTCAAAACTACTTTTTCTTCACAAAAAAAAGTATAAAAATTGCAGATTTTACAGGTACGGATCGCATTCATTACATTTTTCAGAAAAGAATGAGTTAAAAACTCAGATCTTATTTTTCTTATACCTTCATAGCAAAAATATTTCAACTCAGCCATTCAAGGCAACTTTTAGTTTTTCAGGAATTAAAGAATGAAAGGATCTTCTGGGTCAACTGTTCCATTTCTGTCCTTCATATATGCAGCAGTGCACAAAGCATTACATTTCTTCTAGATTTAAAATACAGCATTAGTAACTTAGTCTATGACTCAAGGAGAAGCCATAAGTGGAAGATATTATGAGAATCTGAAACTGCCTTTTGTAAGTGCAGGCTAATCAGATAGTTTTCCATTTTCATACCTCTTTCACATTTGTAAGTCAAAAAATTATAACTAATATGGTTATCTGTAAGTAATTGCATCACACAGTCCTTATACTGAGGAATTAATTCAGTGGTTACAGGTTAGAAGGATATCAATAAGAATTTGAATAAAATAAGCGTAAAAGTGTTCATTCATTCAAAAATTCCCTTTGACTGTTCTTCCCTCTCCGGCATGTCAGCACTGCTGAGTCACCTCCAGCAGGCTGTCATTTTCCATGATTGCAGAAATTCAGGTATTCTGCCACTGCAGCTGCTTGTTAACTCCGGACAGCCCCATTCTTTAGCCAGGTACACTTGTTCAAAAGTGTGACATCAGCTTATTGTAGCCGAAGCACTGATCCAAAAACAGAAAATGAGGCTAGTGGAAGAGCCAGGTAATTTTCAAATTCAGCGCACAACAAATACTTCATAATTACTGCTTTGACACTACGTCCTTGCTTGGGGAACATTGCTGTATTATTATAAATCAGCATCAATCCACAGAAAGTGAATCAGGGAAACACCCATTCTAACTGCTGTCCTCATTTTGTGAATTTGGCATCTACATCCAATTCCTTTTTCTTATTGTTAATTTTCAAGGACAGAGTTAAAAATGGGAACGGTGAAAACCTCCCTCAGCATGTCCCACGATGGTCTCTTTGTTAGCCTGGTGTGCTGGTCATGCCCAAAGAGATATAAATATCTTCCACATTTAGGCAAGTAACTCCATGTAGACAAGCATTGTCAGCAACTACACAAAGAGTTTATATGAAATGCAGCATCTTACTCTGTAGATCACAACACAAACTCTATACTAAAAAACCAGCTCTGGTGTGAAGCCGATCTTTCCAGAAACTGGAGAGATTCAGCACTGTGGTTTTGGCTCTATTACAGCCACAGTGCTTAGTCTCCTAGAGGTTATTTATGTGGTCACCTGAACTCTGGCATATGAGGTAATCCAACTGACTAACAGTCACAATAACGATGGGTCGAAATATCTATGAATGCACATAACTGCATGCTTACTGGGTGTGGGCACGTCAGTTTAAATTAGCCAAGCTTGTCTCTGAAGATGTTATGTTGTTTTTATACTAGAAGCTGGGTGCTTATAATAAATACTCTCCCTTTATAGAAAAACGGGGAAAAAAAACCTGAAAAAGAAGTGTCAGACACTGGAAAGAGCTTTTTCTCCCCTTGCTAAAATGAGTGTGGAAGTAAAGAGAAAGTGATCTATTAGCCGATATAGGGCTTGCAGGCCATCCCTCGATTTACAGAGTTCACCATGTCACCAGCACTGGCATGTCTCCGTGCCTTATAACCTTTAGCTGAAGAGAAGTGAGTACGATTTCTGTGCTCATCTTGAGAGTAGGGAAAGTTCTGTCACATCACTTTTCTACTAGGAAGACGCAATGGTTCTGGAAAAACTTTGGATGTGTAAATGTATGTTGACTCTGAATTTTAAAAATAAAATAGAAAATGTTTGTGGTGCCTGTGTTTGTTGGTGTTTTTTTTAAAACATGGTTTCATGAAATGCTGAAAATTCATTTTGTTGTGTTATTTTCATTTCCTTTATTTCTCATCCTTATAGAACTTTCATTACTTTCCCATTATTTTCTGACACATCAATCATGATAGTGTAAAATAATATAACACCCTCTCAAACAATGAAAAATCACCTGATAGGAAATAAGATTCGAATAAATGAATGCACTATTAAATTGTAAAACAAATTGCACCTGAAATATTTATTGTGTCATGAGTTTGAAATGTTCCAAAATTAATTTGTAATATTGTCTTCTTCTTCCAAATTCCATGTCATTGAAAAGCCAAGATTCATTTCATTTCACTGTAAGTTGTAAAGAAAACAACTTGGGGGGGGGGGGGGGAACTAATTTTGACCAATTCTTCTCAGGAAAAAGGTGGGGTTTGTTTTATTTATTTTGATTGCCATATTAAACATGTGGCTCTCTGTATTGTCTTCTCTTTTCTACCAAATGGCTGTAGATGTTTGTGCTTGGTTTTTTAATACCTGTGCATATTGCTGATGTTTATAATAATAAAACTTAAAAGCAGTACACCCAAGATACTCAGCCAGTATGTATCTGGGGGACTGCATGGAGAAGAAAAAAAATAGCAACAATATTAACCAGCTCAAAGGAAAATTCAGAGGAGAACACATCAGCAAGATAAGTGGTTCTACATGTAGCAGGGCTAATGAAGCCTTACTTTCTACTAACAGATTATAAAGGATCCCCCAAATCTATTCCAGCTGCTCTCCATCCCTTCCTTGTCACCTGTAGTGTTTCCAGTAGGCAAGATGGTTGGTTTCTGTCCTCCCTGCTCTGAAGCACTAAGCTACCATGCCAGCAGCTTTCATTAGACAAGCAGAAACTAAGTGACTTTTTGAACTCTTTCCTTCTCATACAGGTGAATTTATGCTTGGCCAGTAAGTCCAAAATTATGCTGGTGAGATCAGACAGAAAGATGGAGAGACAGCCAGCCTCCTGTGGCCCATAAGGTTAAGGATGGAGCCAAAAACAGAAAGGAACGACAAATGGAGGTGATGTAGATATCATCTGGGCAATCAGAAATCTAAATGCTTTTCACAATGCCAAGTGCTATGAGGAGATATTTGCTGTACCTCCGGTACAGAATCTCTGCCACAATATGTTCTCCTGTTTAAAAGAAGAGCTTGCATTTTAAGAACTTCTAAAAATCCAAAATTGTTTAAACGTGGACAGGTATGTTACAATTAAAGCATTAATGTATATATATACATTATACCTTTAGGTATTTCCATCTCTGTTGTGGCTTAACTTGGCAGGCAGCTAATCACCACACAGTCATTTGCTCACTTCCCCTGCTCCAAGTGGTATCAAGAAAAAAAAATAAAGCTTGTAGGTTGAGATGAAAATTATTTACTGAGACAGAAAAGAGAAAGAGTAGTAATGATAATATTATACAGATATGTATGTCTACACCAAACAAGTGATGCACAACAGTTGTTCACCACCCAACAACAGTGCTCAGGCAGTGGCAGCCCCCTCCAGCCAACTCCTCTCAGTTTTACAGTTTTCACATGATGTCACAAAGAATATCCCTGTGACTAGCTTAGGCTAGCTCTCCTGGTTTGGTCCACTCCCAGCTCCTGGTGTCCCCCAAGTCCTCTTGCTGGCAGGGCAGTAGGAGAAGCTGAGAAACTGAAATGTCCTTGGCTCTGTACAACACTGCTCAAGAACAACTGGAAACATCAGTGTGTTATCAACACTTATCTCCTTAAGGCAAAATATAGTGTCATACCACACACTATGGAGAAAAATGTCCCAACTGAAACCAGGACAAAGATCCATTACTACATGGCTCAGGTATTTTGTGAAGAATCACAGGACTAAGCTTTCAGAAAGAACCTGAAGCATACTCTAATGGACCAATAAATCATGGGCAGGAGTATTTTAATGCTACAATAATGCCTATATGAAATGCCGTTATAACCTAAATTTCTATCATGGGTTGTGCTGATTAACTCTTAGACTAATAAAACACCTACAGCTCCCTACGGTCTTGTATTGCTCCAGCACATTCGTAATTTGCAGTTATTTGCAAATCACCTTTGATGCAATAACGCAAATGTGCAGCTGGGATAAAAAGTCATCATTTTGCGGGGAATTAGAACATTTTCACAGTGGTTGAGGATCTGTCTCTAGGATATACTTTTGGCAGTATTCAATGCTCTTGTAGCATAGCTGGCCTTTATGGCTGGCCAGAATCACCGAATCATAGTATGGGTTGGCTTGGAAGGGACCTTAAAGATCATCCAGCTCCAACCCACTGCTGTGGGCAGGTAAATGAAGAGCTGGAGCACCACTGGTGCCTCATGAATTACATCTCTTGTTTTCACCAAGCTTTGAATTAAGCTTTTTTTTTTTTTTTTTTTTGTATTTCACTCTATCTTCCCCCCTGCTGAAGCTTAGACCTTTATAGCTAAGATAAGAGCTGCATAAAAACAGTCATTTAAAGGCATTTCTAAGCTTTGAAAATTATATATCAGCTGAAGCATCAGTCTTTGGTAGTGGCTTCTCTAGTTCTTTGAACTATCCCTTTACAAATGCTAAATGCCCTTAAGTTACCTGCTTCTCCCTTCCTCAGTCTCTTGCTTTTAGATAAACCAAAAGCCATTTCTCCAGGTTTTTCATCTAAAAAGCTGTACTGAAATAAGAACAGTAACTGCAAAGACCGGAGATTATTATGTCCAGTTGCTTGCTAGCTGTACCTATACCGACATTAAAATAATGTGAATTTCTAGTACAGCAGGAAAAATTGAATGTAATGCATTGCTTCAGTAGAATTTGAATATGTTTACCTACTTTGAGAAGTGTAACTAATAACTGAGGAGGAAAATACTTCTGACATCACCTCCAGCACTAGGGGTAGGCATAAGATTTGCTTCTTATATATACTTCTTGCATAATGTCTATGCAAGAAAATGCATAGACATTATAATGGTTGTAAATGTAATGTATTTTCTTGCAGTGCCTCCCAGCAGGGACCAGCTCCCTGTTGAGCTGGATGTGGGGAAAACATGCAATAAAAGACAATGACACCACAAAGTCCTCCTTTCAAAAGGAAGTAAAAGAGAGGATTTGCACAGCAATGAGTCTGCGTTCTGCTAGTTTAGTGTCTGTGTTCCTTCACCTGTACTGCTGTGGGAGTCCCTAGTTTGTGGGACTCACTATCAACAAGTGGTCTTCTCAAGGCAGCCTGCTCATTTAACTAGCTGGTTATTGAATTCCTTTGGGCATCCTTGGCACCAAAGGGAGGCAGATATCCTTAAAGAGAAACTGCCTGAATGAGGAAGATGATGATCTCAAAAATCCCATACATAAAATGAAGCAGCTGTGGAAATGCACAGGTTCTGCTCGTTCCCCACAAGGAAGAATAGAGTCCTGTGAAGTTAAATATTAAAACTGCAACATTAAAAAAAAAGACTATACAAGGCAATTAAATGTCTCTTTTCAGGAAAATTAATTCAATATCATACCAACTTTACTTCCTTACTAAAGAAGCAAACAAGGGAAGTCTGATGTAAAAGGGAATGCCTTGGCACTCCATGGGGTTTCTTTGCTGAGTTCATTGCCTACTTCAATAATTGCATTTGATCACCTGAAATGAACGTGGTATTTACAGAACAGCCTCCAAGTTGTGATGTGAGAAGTTATTTTTATTTGCTGGATAAAACCATGGAAAAGAGCTGGTGATGACTACTCTTTTTGGCTGCCCACTTTCTGTGACAGAGCTACAGCCCACAGGAAAGAAATAGATTTATGGTACTGCACCTGCATGCATCTGCTTTTCTTGTCACTCCAGTGTAAATCAGAAGTAACTCCATTTATTGTTAAACCACAGTGTGCAGATACTAGGTCACTATTCTTTTAGATGCTTTAGAAAGAAAAATGATCGCAAACTCCTTCAGACACAAACAGGCAACCCTTTCAGATAAATCAAAAGGAGTCCTATTTTATCTTTGTGGCCAAAGGTGTAGTAATACATACAGAGTGCACCCTCAGCAAGTTCGCAGATGACCCCTAGTTGAGTGGTGCAGGTGATAGAACAGTAGGAAAGGATGCCAGGTTCTAAAGGATCTCAGCAGTCTTGAGAAGTGGGCCCACGTGAACCTAATGAGGTTCAACAAGGGCAAGTGCAAAGTACTACATCTGGGTTGGGGCAATCTCAAGCATCCAGTATAGAGTGGGATATGAATGGATGAAGAGCAGCCATGAGGACAAATATTTGAGAGCACAGATGGATGAAAAATTGTATATCAGCCAACTGTATCCTGGGCTGCATCAGAGAAGCATGTCCAGTAAGTCAAGGAAGGTGACTGTCCCCACCCTGGCTCCCCTCTTGTGAGACTCCATCTGGATTGCAGCATCCAGGTCTGGGGGCTCACAGCATAAGAAAGATGTGGCCCTATTAGAGCAAGTCCAGAGGAGGGCCTCAAAGATGATCAGAGGGCTAGAGCACTGCTATGAAGACAGGCTGAGGGAGCTGGGTTTGTTCAGCCTCGAGAAGAGAAGGCTCTGGGAAGACTTTATAGCAGCCTTTCAGGTCTAAAAGGGAGATTATAAGAAAGATGGAGACAGACTTTTTACTAGTTCATGTAGTGATAGGACAAGGGGCAATGGTTTTAATTTAGATTACACATGAGAAAGAAATTCTTCACTGTGAGGATGGTGAGGCCCTGGCACATGCTGCCCAGAAAAGCTGTGGATGCTCCATCCCTGAAATTCTTCAGGGCAAGTTTGGATGGGGCCCTGGGTAGCCTGAACTAGCTGAAGGCGTCCCTGCCCACAGTAGGGTGGTTGGAACAGTCTTTAAAGCACACTTCCAACCCAAGCCATTCCATGATTCTATATGTTCTGTTATATTTAACAGCAAGAAGAATTGCCCATGTAAGTGCCTGGAATGGTGCACAGGCTCATATTAGGCTAGGTGTGACAAAAGTGCGTAATGAGAGGACAGGCCCTACACAGAGATCCTTTAATTTAAAAAAAATAACTATGTTCACATCACCTTCACAGTAAGCATTGCATGGCACGTCTACACTCATAAGTACAGTTAAATGTTTCTACAATACATATTGTTAACCACAAGCATTTAATCACTGGTAACTTAGCTTTGTAAGTTCTCTTCTGTAAGCCTTAAATTTTGGGGTTTTTTTGAAAGAAGTGCCACTGTGCAGCTGACAAAACCTGAGTTTGCACCTCTGCTTATAGCTTAGTTAGCAAAATCATGAAGCACAAAACTACTGAGCTCCAAGACTTCTGATGGGGAAAAAAGCCTTCTCTGCTGGTTTCCCCAGGAGTGATTTATTCTGTAAAACAATGTTGTGGAACACTTTATGCCTTCAAAGCAACTCGTGCAAAATTAATTACACTGCACTACATTTGTAGGAAAATACATTTTACTACAAGTTAATTTGAAGAATAAGATAGTATACAGTAAATGCTGTAACAGAAACAGTTATGAGTTGCCTTAACAGCATTTATAAATCAAATCGCTGCACATCGATAACCTTAAAACTAACCTACTTCAGGCTTTTGCAATAATGCAGAAGTAAAGCAGTTTTTGAGTAGCTATTTCTCTTCCATAAGTTGTGGCTGGCATTGGAAAATGTAGATTATTTATTTAAAAATACAAAACCTATTTTCTTTTATTCTTAGGACTCCATGAATTTTGCACATTCTGTTGTTTTTTTGGAAGTAAACATAGGAGCCAAAATCCTTACACATTTTGAGACCATTTTTCAATGAAAATATTTAAAACAAAAATATTAATCAGTGCTAATTACATGCCCTCTGTTCTTTACAGGCAGTTGGGAGTTCCGCCAATAGAAAGCCCCCAGCCAAGCAGCGGAGAGGGAAGGAAAAGCTGGGGCTCAGTCACTCAAACAGACCACACTGCCTGTCATGCCACTGCTGAAATCATGTAAGTCCGCATACCCATACCTTTGCTCACCTCAGAATTCATTTTTGTACCAAGAGCAAATCTGGGGAAAAATATCTTTCATTGTTTTTAGTTGCCAGAAAAGCTCACCTGCACCAAACTAATTGCATAACATCATATCCACAGCAGAGGAAGCCCCTGCAGCAGGTTGACGCTATTAGAGTAATGATTCACAAGTACACATGAGCAGAACGAACTGCCAGTGCTGCTGACTTGGGAATTTTGTTCAAGTTTTACAAGATGAAGTCTTTTTCTTAAACCCCCAGCTCCTGGACGGGATGTCTGTGATAAAATACCTGAGGTTTTCCTCTTCTACTGCATTCTTTCAGTAATTTTTCTGGCTTTCCTGACTCTGGAAAAGCCTGCAGTACAAAGTGAACATTATCATACAGACTTAAACACCAGGCAAATATGTATTTATTCTGTGCCTTTAAGCCTATCTTACAGACGATCAGGACCTTAGACTAACCACTCAGCTCACTGATATTAAGTGCCTAATCCTTCCCCAAAGTGTAAGATGGGTAAGAAAGCCAAAAGAGATAGTGTTATTTTTCATTTTACAGCTGAGGAATTAATTCACAGTTACTTATGCCTGACCCAAAGCCTACCGATGTCAGCTGATTGCTTGAGGTCACAGAGCTAAGCATGCCTTTCCTAAATCCCTGACACGGCACTGAGCACAAGACTTACATCTTTTCTTAATAAATACTGAAACTAGGTAGATGTATCATCACTTTGCAGAATTCACAGAATTTCTACTAATCTGAACTGGACTCATATGCATATGCAAGCATGTCATAGAAGCTAACTCTGTGGAAGCATTGCCTGGTATTTAACCAGTTTTTTAATCATCTCATCTCTCTGCCTAAGTTTCTATTAGGCAGAGAAAGAAAGGGGTTTTCTCTCTGCCATTATAAGTGGTCCGACCCCCAACCCATCCCCACCATGCCCACTGACCATGTCCCTCAGTGCCACATCTCCACATTTCTTGAACTCCTTTAGGGACAGTGATTGCACCACTTCCCTGGGCAGCCTGTGCCAATGCACTACTACTCTTTCCAAGAGGAAATGTTTCCTAATACCCAACCTGAATCTCCCTTGTGCAACGTAAAGCCATTAAGCCATAGAAGCATTATGAATCTGAGAATACTACAAATACATTTGCTAAATCATAATACTCGAAACTACTAACAAAATGCAATAAGAAAGTAAATACATACATCTTTAAATATATGGTTCCTTTTCTTTCATATTATAAATCCTGAGAAGAATTAATTACATGTAACCTCGAAAAATGAAGCTAATCATAAGTATCTTACAAACAGAACATAGGTGTTCTAAGCATCATGTTAAGTCTGTATCGATGTTATATGATGTTATATTTAATTAAGCAGAAGATTATGCATCATCCAGTAAAATGGTCTCTCGTTTGCTCTGATAACCAGCTTAAATGAGGTTCACCAATACTAACAAGTGTTCGCTGAAGTAAGGAACTCAACTTCTGTGCTTCCAAGGTTGCCTTAGAAAGGATTTATTATAGCAGATTAATGGACTTAGATAGGCAGGTGAATCAGCATTTGAAATGCAAATTCTTTAGGCAGTCTTAGAAGTCTCTGCCTTGCAGTGTAATTGTGCCAACCCTCTGGTGCTGTGCCTAAGTAAATAAATAAGTCCATGCCCAGAAAGATGGCCATGGCCATGTAAATTGAACATAGCTTCCTCAGCATATGCTTTCAGCTAATGGTTGCTATTGCTCCTCGGAGTGCATTTTACCTCTACATAGAGAGCAATTCGCAATCACCACTCATAACTCTTTTGCCACTGCTACAGAAAACAGAGTCTGTGATTTGGGAAAGGTGTAGAAAACATCTGAAGAAATTCTAAATAAAAATTAAAACTGTATATTCCAAATAAAAATTAAAACTATGTATTGTCCCAGAAGACTGCAGTTCTATGCATCATGGAAGGGTTCCAGAAATGTCACTCTTGTTTCTGTTAATATATTTCTTTTAATAAGCCTGTACGAAAGATTAAGATAAAACACACACTCAGTCTTTTGTTGGATTGAAGTCTTATTCAGTATAGTGTTTACATAGCCCTTTCTAATAACTGCATACAGTTTACAATTTACACTCAGTAAATTAAATAATACAAACCTACCAATAGAAATTGTATCAATAGTCATTGCATCTGTTTGATCATTTTGTACGTTTCCCCTTTGGCTAGATTCAAAAAGTCTCAAAAAGCATTTGGCCTTTTAAGAATGAGCAAAGGAGAGATTTAACTAGGTGAACATTACAAAAATCCCCCTTACATGATCGGGAACACTAGAAATGTGGTAGCATTCCACCCTGCATGTTTCAAAGCCCTTCAATTAAACATTAGAAGCAAACTTATCCACCAGTTCCAGCTGTTGCCAGTGAGGATAAGGGATTTATTTTTTCTTTTAGCAGAACAGTAAGTCTCAAAACTCTACTGTGTTTCTGAAAATTCCAGCTATCTGAATAGCTTAGAATTCCCGATTTCACAGCACACAAGAGGCTAGCTCATATGCTGAGGCACAATCAATCATGAAAACGGTGGTGTAAATATGAGATGTTCTCAGTCACTGTTTACAGCATTGGAAAGTTCCTTCCCACCCAGTTCTCTCATTCTACTTACACAATTTGGCTGTTGTTTATATCTTTTGATTCATGTCATTAATAAGACACATCTCTACCTCTCTAAGTCATTTTGTTTACAAACAAAAAATTTTAAAAATGCCAGTCTTCTGTCCAGTTCATTACGTAGTGCACAGCTGAGTATGTTTAGATACCAACAAGAACCCATGGCATTGCAGAGATGCTTAGCTTTGAAAATGTATTAAAACTGAGTATCTACTCTGAAGCAGAAGTATTATTCTCTGAAATCACCACTGTAACCTAAGCATCAAAAGACAAGCAAAAGGACATATTTTGAGTCCAAAGTGCAGCCAGGAGGTCTAAAAGAAATCAGTGTTGGTTCATTTGTAAAATCTTGGAAGAAGACAGATGAGGACTGTGAATGAGCAGAAGTTGTGAGTATCTCTCCAAGAGACGAATAAAAGTTATTCTATTACAGAAGATCACGGCAGAGTCTAAACAGAAACCAGGAAGTGGCACCGTATGTACTACACAAATCCCCAGCATACTGGAACAATACACTCACCTTGTCCACAATGCAGATCTGCTTCTTGCTTTGCACATCAAGGATTTCCACTTCAAAGTAAGTAATTTTTGAATGTTTGAGCACTGGTGGCGGTTTGAAATGGCCAGCAGAAAGCACCAGCTGAGAGAAGTTGAAAAAAGTGCGTGTGTTGTTTTGTGACATGGACAGAGCTCCTCCATGGGCTGAAAGATCCCTCTTGAGTTCTGAGGCACTGGTCTTCCTCCTTCTGAGCATTGTATGACCCAGCAACAGCAACCGTCATGTCAACAGGGGACAGTTCCAGGGGGAAACCTTCCTTCCCCGCATCAGTTAAATATTGGGCTGATGAGACGTGAAAGGTCAAGTGGTGTTCCATTTTAAGAGTACTGTCTTATTTAGCAGGAGTGAAAACAATGGCTCTGTAATCCAAGTCTATATTTAACCAGCTATTGTGATGTGCCGTATGGCTGCTTTTTTTTCTCCCTTTTAATTTAAACCAGCATTTGAAATAACACATTGTACTTTTTCCCTAACACATTAAGTCAGATCCCGGAATTCCAGAGCCCCAGAGAAATCAGAAATGAATGCACTGAATTCCATTGTTATCTACTGAAACAAATGTTTAAAAGTGCCTACAGATGTGCATATGTATAAGGTATGTGCATGTGTGTGTATATATAGTGTTTGGGTGCATGTGTGCCCTTAATATGTAGCTGTAAAATGATATCAGAAATCATTTATTCTAAAAATATTGACTGTTGCTCTTGGAGGCCTGAAGCACTTGAAATAACAAAACATTGGGAGTTAATCAGCAAAACGTAGGGGTTGTCTGCAAATGCCAAGGATTACAGTGTTAGAAGGGCACCACAGATTTCTGCAGACAGACATAGAGTAAGTTCTGAGTATATTTCTACATGGCAAAACCTCAAGGAAACGACAATCACTGTACCAAAATCATGATGTTAAGGAATTTTAATTAAGTGAAGAAAAACCTTCAGTAAGATAAAAGTGACAACACAGCTATACCCACCCCCACCTCCCCCAGGAGGTGACAGTGGAGACAGAACAGGTCTCTTATCTTTGATTCTGCTGTTGCAGAAAATTTAGTGCTTGCCATATCTAGCTCCACATGACAAGAAGCTCTGTGAAGTAACTGAAAAACTAATTGGTAAGTTTTTGCAGGAATTAAAAATGAGAGTGAGGGGATCCTCCCCAGGAAAGGCCATTTCCAAACCAAATCTTCTCTCCTGGCAATATTGTCACATATGCTCATTTTCACATGTATGAGTCTAAGTGTAACTGGTGCAATAATCGAATTGTAAGTGTGCTTAAGTTCTGGAGGATCAAGACCGCATATGTGAAATCTGCATGCTTCTTATACAGAAAGGACATACGAGGAAGAAACAGTGAGTAAATGGGGATTGAACTCTTGAGCGGGTTTGAGTGTAGTGATAACAAGACTGGGCATTTGCAATGACAAAATACTTGGAACATGAAGCAGTAGTCTAATTTGTTTCATAGAATCATAGAATGGTCAGGTTGGAAGGGACCTCAAAGCCCACCCAGCCCCAACTCCCTGCCGAGGGCTGGTTGCCAGTCACCAGATGAGGCTGCCCAGGGCACCATCCAACCTGGCCTTGGGCACCTCCAGGGATGGGGCACCCACAGACTCTCTGGGCAGCCTAAAGAAAAGAAAACATTAGACTTGAACAAGATTGTATTGTGATTAAAGAAGTACACTTGTTGCTGAGTCTAAATGAAAAATGTGAAAGGAACCTCCACCCTGGTGGAGACAATGTAGCAAGCAGAGCAAATCTGAAGAAATTGTGATACAAAATGATCAGAATGGGGAGAGTGATAACAGGCTGACTGTAAGGGCCTTAATAAAAACAGACAGGTAAAGACCATGCAACACATAGGTGCTAAATACCAAGTGTAAGATACACTTATTTTGACAGATTACTATAAGGAAAGTGTATAAATTGCTGAACGAGTGATTAGACAAACTGATATAATACCCCCTCTTAACCTTAAAATCTATGAATCAGTTAGCAGTATCAGTACATATTAGTATACTTCTTAATTTATTCATTTCAATTCAAAAGCAATGGAAGGATTCAGTGCCACCCATTTGCTCCATGCACACTTCCATGTCAGACACCATTCTGTCAGACTGTGCCTCTGCTGCCATCTGTCCCATGGCAACAATGTGTAATGGAATATTGGTGGGAAGGTTCAACCTCTGCTGCTGTACCTCCAATATCTGCCTCTGACGTCGTGGGCCAACATTACGAAATAGGAGGCATTGCTTTCAGAGCAGCCCTCATATTTTTTATTTTTTACCTAAGGTAACGATACACAATTTCAATATTTTGATAAAAATAGTCTTTACAGAGCCAAGTCCTTAGCTGACAATAACTACGATGTAGTAGGGTTTCCCTGAAGGTGACTGGCCCCTTCCTCCTGGTATTAAATGATGGGTCTAGGATTAGACTGTAGCACCATTTCTATACACAGTGAGTGGGGATAGACTGAAGATAAATGTAACACTTGCATATAAAGAGAGTGGAAGCTACTCTACCAAAAATAAGCAGGGATAGAGTTACCACTGATAACTTACGCTCTAAAAGAGAGGTGCATAAAAGCAGTGGAGATTTTGCTGTTAATGTGCCAAGTGCTGCACTTGTTTGAAATGTCATTAATGGGCTTGGTTTTCCTGGATCACTGTAAGGCAATGTTCTATGCAAAACTGCACAAAAAAATGAAGCACTGGTTACTGGACAAAAGGCAGATTTTCACTTTCAGTGCAGTATAGGTACCTTGTCTCAGTCCCCAGCGTTGGAGATGGGGAGTCCCGGTGCACAGGTGTCAGTGATCAGCCCCGTGGTGAGATTTATTGATCTGCTTTACAGCCGTATGAGCTGTTGGCAAGGCAAGTAGCCAACAGTCCCCGACCTCAGCTTCACTCTGGGACTCTGAGAGGAATCAAAGAGCACTCAGCAAGAATTAAATCATCTCTGACAGCTTCAACTTGCACACAATTTCCTGCCATATAAGGGGCCGATATTTTCGAGGGGCCGTGTAAATGGGCATAACTCTTAAACCATGGCTCTACCTCCTCTCCTCACTTGGCACTTGCCTGACATGAGCTGCTTTGCAGATAGGTGGGCACTTTGCTAAGCCATCCTTCTGAAAGGCACTTTTTTTTTTTCCCAGATGCCACACAGCCATTGTTTCTGGTTTACTGAACTGCTGGTATTTTCACAACAAAGCAACATCTGTTGTTGACCTTTTTGCAGTACTTCGAATACAATACCTTAAGCATCAAATTGTGCAGGCCATGACAAAATAGGTAACAAAGTATTGGACAGGGACTAGGACTTGGTATTAAGTTTATGGTTAAGACACTAATTTCCTGTGTGGTGTTAGGAAATTGCTGTTTCTCCTTCTTTTCCCTTCCCATTCCACATTCCTTCTCTGTGTGATTGCAGACTTCCTAGCACAATGGGGTTTCATGAGATCTCAACTGGATCCCAGAGATGCTTCTGAAATACCTTTTCACTTTTGGTCGTTATGTACGCCTCCTTTCCCAGAGAACTGGTAACCTCCTTTCATTCTGCAGAATGTCACCTGTTAAGTCAGCAGCATAGTGTAATCTCTTTCACCCCAGATACTTGTCAGCAGCCCTTCACACAATGCTTTTTTATCACATACACTCTAGATGCTTGGTGGAAGCAGGGTATCCCTTCCCACTGGTTTCATGTTGCCAAAGAACTGAGCAATGCTCCCAAGACGGAGACCTCGGAGCCCCAGGTATTTGGTACTATAGAAGGAAGGTCTGCTATCCAGAGGGACCTGGACAGGCTTGAAAAGTGGGCCCATGAGAACCCAATGAGGTTCAACAAGGGCAAATGCGAGATGTTGCACTTGGGTCAAGGCAGTCTCAGATATGTATACAGACTGGGAGAAGAAAGCAGCACTGTGGAGAAGGACTTGGGGGTCCTGGTTGATAAAAGCTGGACATGCGCCAACAATGTGCACTTGCAGCCAGGAAGGCCAACTGTAACCTGGACTGCATCAACAGAGGGATGGCAGCAGGGCAAGGGAGGTAACTGTCCCCCTCTACTCTGTGACACCCCATCTGGAGTACTGCATCCAGGCCTGGGGCCCCAGTACAGGAGGGATGTGGATGTGGAGTACGGGTAGTAGTGTAGCTGTGCATTCAGTCTAGTTTTACTGAGATGTCCAATGAGGGATTTAAGAACCTGATACAGTATGCTCATTTGCAAAAATAGTAACAATAATTTGTTTGGCAGGCTCCTGGCTTCATCTGGATGCGAGTTTAGGAATAGGTATAATGGTTTATTTTGGGGGCTGTTGCTATTAAATGTTGTTTCAAGTCTGTTATCCATATTGTATTAGTAACAACCAGAATGCACTCTTCAATCAGATTGGGAATTTCCACATTTAAGCTTGTCTGTCAGGAACAAAGAATGCATCCACATTCCAACCCTTTTACTGGCAGGGCAGCAGTGGATGCCAATCTTTTTGGCCCTGTGACCTACACAACACAAACATCACCCAACCAAAAGCCACACAGCTCACAGCACATCCTTCAGTGGCTGTGGGAGGAGAGAGCCCAGGAACCAGCCTGCCAGCAAGGCTGGGGATCTTCAGTGCTGCCCACCTTGTCCCTGCAGCAGGAGGAGGTTTCACCACTGACTACGGAGCTTTGCCAGCTGTTTAACATCTCACTTTAGGGGCTTGGCTTTACTTTTCTGGCTTTGCAAACTAACTTTAAACTTTGTCGTGGGTAGTGTCAACAGCAAGTAAATCCGCAGTACAAATCAAATCCAGACCCAGCCCTCCTTCCATCCCCCACAGGCATCCACAAGAGAAACAAGCAAAGCCAACAGACGGGTACAGCAATTCTATCAGCAAGAATTAGGAAGTGGAATCTCCACCCCCAGCCCACTGCACGCAAACACACACCTACGTCCCTACCAAAATACCTAAGTGTGATACAGAGCTCACATCTGATGACAGGCAGGATGTAGTGCATAAGGCAGCTGCTGGGCTTCAGTGATGAAGAAACCCGAGGAGATGCTCCTGGTGATGAAGAGCCCCAAAGGAATCCTTGCAGGTGACCTGCTAGATCAATCTCAGTGTTATTGACAATGAATAATGTATCTACAGCTGTGCAGTTGGAAATTGTCAGTTCTTATTTAAGTATATCAGTGCAATTTGTGCTACTCCTGTGTTACCGACTCATTATCTGAAACGTCATAGGATTTTTTTTTTCCCCAGGTCAGCGTGTAGCCCTTAGAAACAAAGAAGAATGTTTTGAAAAACTTGATCTCTGATGTTCTAAAAACAAATATGGTTTTTAAAGCAAGATATGATTTTTAAGCTGGTCTTGGCATTTAGCAGACAGTCAGAGATGGGGATCAACACTGTTCACGTTTCAGTGTTATGCTGACAATATGCTTTTGTCCCCATAGTTCCTTTGAGGCAAAGATTAGAAGTAAGTTTTGGGAGGCAAGGAAATGTCACCTAAACTTGTTCAAGAAATACTTTGAAGGAAAATTTTCCCTACAGTTTTCTCTACAGCATTACCCTATAGCCTTTAACATCTCCTTAAGAAGCCTTTACCTTTTTGGTGACAAGAAGTGCATCTTTCTATACACTGGCCTTAATGCTGGTGTGATGCCCCTTCCTCCATTGTCAGTCTGCATAATAACATGGCGTATCAGTTAGCAAATGTTAGAAACTTGCTTCCAATTGCTTGGCTTCATTTCAGTGTCTTACAACAGGCTTTATGCACTCCAGCTTGCAGTAACTCAATGAAGGAAAGCCATTGACTTCTGTAACTCAATGGCATGCTGAGCTCCCTGCCAATCTCAGCACCCATACTCATGCCCAGGCAAGCAAAGCAAGCAACAAAGCAGCATCCAAGTTGACAAGAGTCCTTGGAGCATGGACAGACAGCAAGTTTCCGTGCATTTTGTTGTGGCTTTAAGCTATCGTGCCACTTCACAGACAAAATAGAGAGCACAGAGTGGATGAATGAAGGACAGGTGTTGATACCCTGTACTTTGCAGCAGTGTAAGCTTACTCCATGTCCTCACTTAATTTCAACCAAGTACATTACTGACAGCAGTTTTTTAATCCTGCTCTGAGAACACATCCTGACTACATAATAGGTTGTAATTTCACAGAGCAAGATCAAGTAACCACATTATCAGAAGCTGATCAGCCAGTAAATAGTGATGAAAAGAAATACAATAAAGTACAACCATTTTCCGCAAGTGGCAACAGTATAAACTGGCAAATTCACGCTCTTACAGCTGAGATGGAATGCATCTTTCTTCTGTGCAAAACCAGTCTGTGCAATATGAGGTTGGAGTTACTTGGAAAACTTTCAAGAAAAAAATGTGTTGTTCAAATATGCAGTTTGCATTGATGCTGAAGTGCTCAGAAAGGCTTATTCATTTGGATGGAAAGATTCTGAGGTTCTGAACAATTAACTCTTGCTTTGTAATCCTACTTTTTGTCTGAAGATCTTGGGGTGATTGGTCTTTTATTACTTTTGATATGTTACATGTTATTTCTTCTCATAGAGGAAGCCAAACCTTTCTTAGTATTTTTCATTTCATGGCTTCATGAATAAGGTTAGGAAATGTCTGTCAGCATAACCTCCTCCTTTCACAAACTTTCAAGCTTTCGGAAAAGTTGCAATTTAGTATGACGGTTTTAATATTCAGTCTCATCCTGGAGATTAATCTTGAGCTAAAAGAAAAATGATCCATCCTTTACTTTCACGTTCAGTCTTTCTGACTAAAAAATATTTTCGTGACATTTTTCTATCAAAGCAGAATTATTTTGAGAAACAGCAGAATTCCTGAAAACTTGGAGTCAGGCAAGTGAACAAAAGATGATTTTATTTATTTCATTCAAACTACTGTTCCCTGCCAGTTTTTTTCAGGCTTCAAATGTTTGGAAAAACGTTTCCATGAAGCAACATTACAAAGCAAGGGAAAGCATGCTCATCAAATTGAAATACTGTTTTTTGCTTGTTTGTTTTTCCATTTCTTTCCCTTGTTTAGCCTCTTCTGCCTGCACAGCTAAAATACCGGCCCCAAGGCTGGTACCAACAGGACCCTGACGAAGGGTTGGATATTAGGAAACATTTTTCCTTAGCAAGAGTGGTGATGCAGTGGCACCGGCTGCCCAGGGAGGTGGTGCAGTCACCGTCCCTGGAGGTGTTCAAGAACCGTGGAGATGTGGCACTGAGGGACATGGTCAGTGGGCACAGTGGGGATGGGTTGGGGGTTGGACTGGATGATATTAGAGGTCTTCTCCAACCGTAATGACTGTTTGATTCTAAGGAGTGTCCCTGCCCAAACTTTGATACTGTTAATGCCTTCTACTTCATGGTTTTGATATTACCTCTGCCAAAGCTGCAGCAGAGACCAAGATCTCTCTTCATTCATCTTGTTTAAAACAATACAGGAAATCTATCATATTTAAGGCACTATGAGAAACCCGCTCACCTGCAGAAAGATGCTTCACATGGGATCAGATCATTTTTCAGCTAGGACTGGTTCTATTCTGCTGGCAGCAGAAAATGTCACTGACATTACCCACAGTTTGGCAGCATTTCCTACTCAAGATTACCACCTCATAAGACCTCTTGGCACACACGAGAGGATAGAGCCTGTGCAAGCTCCAGACATCCCTTCACTGCCATTGTTAATGACAAACAGACACAAACAAGTGTGCGTTATGGTCTTACACAACAGCAACCTGGAACAAGCTGAGGAGAACAGGGTTTTAGGAATCATAGGATGGCTTAGGTTGGAAGGGACCTTAAAGCCCATCCAGTGTCCACCCCCCTGCTTTTGGCAGGGTTGCCTACTACTAGATCAGGCTGCCCAGGGCCCCATCCAGCTTGCCTTGGCACACATCCAGGGATGGGGCATGCACAAGTTTTGAACAGGTTGCCTGGAAAACCTGTTTTAATCTTCAACTCCATGGAAAAAAAAATGTTACTATGAGCTCCAGAAATGTTTTTGTGGCTTCCTGCGGAACACCTGTATTCTTAGTGAGGAAACCCCTACTGCTGAGTCATCCCCGATTATCCATGTCTTGCTTTATCACAACCAACATTTGCACAGAAGCACTTAAAAGCTTAAAAGATTTTCTTCCGTACAGAAAAGTTGGCAGGGAAGAGTGCGCTAATTTGTGTGAAGTTAAAAATGCATAGACTTTCCTTATCCTGTAGCAAATCTGGAAGGAGAGAGGCTTGCTTTTTGCATTAGTTAGCATGTGACAACTCAGTGGTAAGCAGTTTGGCTCTGAGGATGAGCATACAGTTGCCATAGTGGACTTCCAGACCTTGACAGGAGCCAATATGTAAGCTAAGGCTACTAAAAGCCAGCACTTGCTGTTTTACACATCAGGACAACAGCATGTCACTCAACACCTCTGGAGTCGGAGTTTCAGTTTGACAGCTCCTGGTCAGGAATGACTGCAACCAGTTTGCAAACAACTTCCGGACAGTTACCGTGAGGTTACATTGCACTGTCAGAATTATCTTTGCTTTAACAACAACAAAAAAATTGCCAATGCTGCTGTTAGGCTAACTGCTGTCTCTGCAAAGCGTTCTTGCAATTTCTATAGCCATTCTGGGGATGGGGTCACAGAGACAGAGGTGACAAGGAGAGCTGTGGCATCTAACAACCTAGGAAATGGCAAGGGTAGATTATAGGTGAGCTATCAGCATGCTTTGACAGGACAGAAAAGCAATCCACAAGCACCTTTGAAAATGGTATAAAACACAGCCCCTGGGTAGAAACAAAGGCCTTCCTCCATGTATGAAGTACTCTAAATGGCTGAAGGTGCTGGCTGTATGTAAGGGTGAAATGAAGGTAGATGGAGGATCACATTTGCAGTCTTCCAGGGCTCAAAATCTACCAGCAGAAAGGGAAAATCCACAGCTGTGTAGTGGGATCTGATGCAGTTATTGTGAGTCCCACAAGCTGACGAGATGCAGAAATCTGTGGTTGGTTTGTTGTTGTTGTTGTTGCTGTTACTTCATAAGGAAACTCTCCAAGGACCCTGGTTTACCTGTGCCATTTTGCAGCGCCTGCATTTGACATACTCTTCCGCTTGGTTGCAAGACATTCTATTATGTGCTTATTAAATAATTAGCCCTGTGAGCTGTCTGTAAAGCAGTTAGATACAGTTTTGTTTTTTCTTTCCAGACCATCAGCTATTTTTCCGTATGCACAGCACCTCAAGCTGTCAGATACCTGGCAAACAATGCACTGCTGCAGATGTAGGAGACAAAATCCTTGTGTGAGGCTCTATCGTGCTGACCAGCAGGGATGAGTTGACAAGGGTCACACGTTGTGCGTGCAACACAAAGCCACACTTCACCTCCATATTCACTGCCTCTCTTTTTCTCTCCCCAGAGCTGCAGAAAACCATGGGCATTGCTGCCATGCAAAAGACCCTGCTCCAATTTGCTTTCTGCTGTGACTTTCCACTGAGAGCAAACCACGTACGAGCACTGCAGATGCTGTATGAGAGTCCATCGGCTCAGAAGTCTTTGTGCCAGAGCCCTTGGCACAATGTCAGGCCCAAGAGGAACTGGCTGTGCCTGTAAGTCTCTTTACAGATAAAGAACCTGCTTTGCTATTGCTGCTGTCAATACAAAGGAATCGGGAGTTTCATTCTGTTCTGAAAAGGCTGATTTTTCATGCAAAAGCACAACAGCTAAGAACAGACACAGAAAATAACTAGTAAATACACATGATCACTGTCTGCTGTAGTTTTGTAGTTCTTCTTTACAGATTCAGCTAGTACCAAGCTCCCAGCAGCAATGTGAACTGTTAGTGTACATTGTTGAGTAATTAAAAGATGGACATATTGCAAAGCCTCAGGTTGCACAGAATCGTAGGGGTTGGAAGGGACCTCTGGAGATCCAGTCTCCATTAATGCAGGCTTCCTGCAGTAGGTTTCTTAAGAGCATTTGAATTCACAGCATTTACAGCAAAGCAGACCGAGCACTGGTATATGAATTTGTTGCAGGCTAAGCATGGGGCTGCCGAAGTAGGAGGAACCACAAGCTTGACCTTAGAATATTTCATTTAGAGCTCTTCCTTAGCAGACTAACACCCATTTAAAATTAAATTACCAGGAATCCTACAGACAGGCCTGGCATGTCCCCTGTGGCATGAATCCATGCCAGGCTGGATTCAAGGGGCTGCTGCGCAGACCTGTTAACCTATTGAATCAGGAGACAAGCTGGGCTCCTCAGGCCCATGCCTTAAGTTAGTAGTGCTGAGATGCTGATAAAGGAGGAGTCAGGTGTCTTTACTAGATAAATGCTTAATGGGTGTTTCAATAATGTGCTGTATATCGCCAAAGGGCAAGTTCTGAGCCAAAAGTTAATTGTTTCCTACTTGGTGCTCTTTAGACTTTGTGAGAGAAGATTTTCAACATTGATAGATTCTTACCTGGAAACACTTTTCTAGCTCTCTACTGAGAAACGCTACCCAAGAAGGCAAAATCTTCAGCAGCAGCATGTCCCTCCTTTTCAATAGTTCTGTCAGCTTGGTCCTAAAGAAGCTGAAGTACGGTTTACTTGTCTCCCTCCTGAAATCCAAGGACTGATAGCAACAATACAGGACAATATGAAAGTTTCTTACTAACTACTTAAAACAACAGAACAAGCAGAAAGTCATTAGTAAGACTACTAAAACACACAAATTAAATTATGTATTTCTCCCCTGAGGAAAATGGGAGATTGAGCACCACTATTCCATAGGCAGAGACCATCTGGCTAGAATTTTGAAAATAGTAGCAATTGTATTAGTGTGGACCAGGCATTTGGCCAGAGGGTGCTTACCAAAAACTGAAGCCCTCAGGGGACTCAGCAGCAGCTGACCTGGAGGCTGAGCTCAGAAACAATACAAACCAACAGGAAAATACACAGCATCAGTCAGAAGAAGCTTGGTTTGGGCTGAATAATACCAGCATGTTTATGTCCTTGAGTAGAAATGTTGGAATAAAACACTAAAAACTAAATCCTCTAAAATCTAAAAATGATAGTAACATTTTATGGGAGAAAAGGATTAGAGAGATTTTAATTCAGTTATTTTTAAATGCCTCATTCAGACATTTTTAGCCTAGGAATTAATAAAATATGGCTCTTCACACCATCCAGCCCAGGAGGCTGTGTTTTGTACCCTTCCTACATAGATGGTGGATAGAAGCCAAATCAAAGTGTCTAAATCAGTCATCTTCTCTGTATCAGCCTGGGAAAGAAACACTCTCTTCCTTTAACATAGAAGCATTAAGGTTGGAAAAGACCACTAAGACCATCCAATCCAACCACCAACCCAACACCACCATGTCCACTAGCCATGTCCCTCAGTGCCACATCTACCTTTTAACATGGACTTGCATGCTTAAGGTTGGGCTTTGTGAATATCCCTCTAAATGTCTGACATCAGAAATCCACAGGGAATGAAAGTCGTGCTTCAGTTGGTGCATGGCATAAATTTGGTGATTAACAGACTTCTCAGAAAAGGTATGCAGGATCCCAAGCTGGAGGTAAGCAGAAAGTGCACCTGAGCTTTCAGCTCCTAAAAAACCTTCCAGTAGCAGAGAACTCCCACGAGACTTAAGATGAGTTACTGCCCTGTTCTCAGAGCAGTAGGTATATATACACCTGCCACAGAGCAAAGGATAAGGCTGCCCTTCCAAAGTTAACCATCACACAAGTTTATTTTTATCCTGAAAACACATGCATACATCTCTGTTACCCCCCGCACGTTTACTGTCACTCCTTAGTGGGCAGCCACGATCAAAATCTGGTCTTTCATTTTCAGCACATAGTCCAATTAACCATAAATAAATATATAAAATAAAAACCTATTTTGAGAGCTCATTTTTAAAGATGAATACTTACAGGTTTTTTTCCAAAGTAAATGATTGGATTAGGTTTAATTCATCTACATCAAAGTCCATGACAGTTGCTATATGAGAGACAAACACAATTATCTTTACAACGAGAATAAATGTATAATGAAATCCTCGCTTTCCCTCTTTAAAGTAACACACTCCACAATAAGCACAGATTTTGGCAAAGCAACGTTCCCCTGCCACACAGCACATGTTTAATGAAGTTACTCCTCAGCTGTTTGTTGCTTAACTGAGCCAAAACGAGATGAGCTAACGGAATTGCTAAGCACTCCTCATCCATTAAAGTGGAAGCCTCTTATGAAAGAAAACACATTATAGTTCCAATCTAAAAAGTTTGTCAGCTTATGGAAAGGATGACCGTTCTGTCTTTTCACAAAGCAGTGACAGCAGGAGGCGATTGCCCTAAGGAATTAAGAGGGATTTATGGTCAGCTCTCCCATCAGGATTGCTCAGACCAGATGGATTTGCACAACCTTGGGATCTCTCCCTTTGCCTTGCTGCATCCCGGCCATCACCAGCTTTGGCATGGGTGCCCTGAAAGAAAGCCAATGGCACTTGTGTACCCTGCAATTAATAAGCAAGGTTTTAATTTACCTATTAAAAAATTACAATCTAGAAAGCAGATAAAAAGCCATTTTATTAACTAAATGGAGTATTTACTCAGGGTTGAATAAATGACCCCAAAATTACACAGTCCATCTGAATTCAGAAGGGAAGCCTTTTAGTTTCAGAAAAAAAAAAAATCAAGACCTTTTTGCATGGAAAATCATGTCATTGGAACAGTATGCACTGCAAAATGGAGCTTTAATAGTCAATAAAGGCAGAAAAAGGCAGCGCTTGCTACCTCATAGCTAGCAGGTTTTCAAATTATGGAATTCATCTGTCACACTCCACTTAGCATATCTGTATCACTTCACCACGTAATGCCACCATCAGATAGTTATTTTAATAGTAAAAAAGTAAATGAATAGTGTAAAGGGTAATAGAATGGGGGGAAAAAAAAGAGACAAGAATTAAATCAAGATTTTATCTCGTCTTTTTTTTTCCTCTGACACTGAAGGCTGAAGATTCCTCTTTAACTTGTCTTTATATGGGGAGGAATGTAAAAAAGGAGAGATGTATTTAACAGGGCGATTTACTCAGTACAAGAGAAATCCTCAAGGTTATTTTGGTGGCAGGTGTCCAGAGGTGCTTGCATTGCAAAAGAGTAGGTGAGCATGGAAGAGTTTACTGCATGAGTACATGATTTGCAGAAGGCAAACCGACCGTGGTTTGATCTTCAGAACGACCTGGGACATGTCCCTAAAAGTCAGACTGCATTTTTACAGCCCTAACTCCCTCTGATATATGTAGCCTACACATAAAATCTGCCCCCTTATATACTGCTGCTGTGTACACGGTGCCACATTTACTAACCCCAGCCTACTGGAAAAGACTCCTATGTGTTCTTCACATCTTCCCATGCCGTTTCGCAAAGGGTACCTATTGCATAAGAGATAATCTGAATTTTTCAGATCTTCTGTTCATTATTTAATAGAACAAGAGAGTGTACATTCAGGGAATATAAAAATGTTTTATTCACTATCTTCAGCTGACTCTTATTTTTCCTCTATCCTAGTAATGGAGCTAATACATTTGTACATTTATACTCAATATAGTATTCCATGCTCCACCTGCAGATGTATCTTTTTGTCTTTGAACTATCTATGAAATGCATTAAATAATCACCATAAGCCATCTTTTGTTGATAACTTTTTCATTTTACTGCCCTGAATTATTCATACAAATCCAACACCATATCACTATATTATTACAGGAAAGCAATTAAGGTGGACTGTATAATTTGGAGAAAATGGAATTTCTTCTGTTGCATACAGTAGGGAATGGAAACCACCTATTTAGGTCACAGTCAGAAAATATTGTTCAGAAGTTGAGGATGGGGTAGAGGAGTTGATATTTTAGTAGGGAAGGACAAACGGTGACATGGAGACGTGCTCTTGCCTTCAGCTTTAGAGCAGTTATACCTCAAGGCCTTATCTAATTGGGATGCAGCCACTTCAAAATGAAGAGATTAGCGAAGGCATCATCAACAGCCTCCCACAACACCTAGTTTAATTAAGCTGCGTTGAACCAACTGCACCTTGAGCTTCTTAAAACTTTGTTTGCTTAGTATGAATTATTTTCATCATTTGTGATTTCATTCTTTCACAGATGGAAAAGACAGCACACAAGGATTCCGCAGCATTGGTTAACAAAGATCTCACCCTACTGCCTTTGGTTAAGTTTAAAGAGAACACCAGCTTTAATACTGAACATTGCACAGCCACTTGTACTTCCATCCTTCACTTTATCACACCATGACTATGCACTTAAAGGAGTATTGCAAGGCAAAGTGGAAAAGAGACCACTCAGATGTCTCCGAAATAGCCCTTGAACTTAGGCACAACCCTAAGTACAAAAGCTACTTTGGTTCAGCCACTGTGCATCTAAAGATGAGCACAATTAAAACATTCAGAACAAGCAAAACTCCCTTAATAGAGAAAATACAGACAGAATTTCAGGAGCCAAAGCATTCACCATGTCTCATGACCCATGAAGAGCCAGTGGTAATGTAATATACTTGACTCAAATCAGCCTGAGAATGAGCCAGCTGCCAGGCATGAGGGCACTAACAGCCTCTGATTGCCCTAATCAGCCCCTCCTGGGGCAGCCTCCACCCATGGATCTATAGAAACCCAAGTCTGAACCCTCCACTTCTTTTTGTGAGCTGTGTTGTAAAGGGACTGAGGTTAGCCCTGCTCTCTGCTGTACTTGAGGTGCTTGTCTTGGGAGCTGCTTCATTCCCCTCTGTCTGCCTGAAGGCCTCTGCATTGTTGGTGGGACTGGTTGATGTTACTTGCTCTCATGTACTGCTTGGCAGTGTGATTGCTATGAAGAAGCTGCTGTAACCTGTTTCACTCCTTATCCCCCTGATTGGAGCAGCTCTGTTTTTACTGCGCCCTGCTGTTGGACTCCTGTCACCCAAGTAAGTGCCCTGTACTAATTTTTTTCTTGTGTTGACTTGATGCCTCTTACAGGGTATCTATGTGTGTGTGTCAGAGCGCTATTTATGGTCTCTGCGTTGCTTGACAAAGATAGAGAGACTTGGGTTGCTTTGTGAGGGTTCCTAGAACCTGAGTATCCCTGGACTGCAGGATGGCAAAGCAGGGGCTTTAAGAGGAACCACCAATGCTGAAAAAGTCTTGAGTAAATACATACCTTTAGAGAAAAGGAGGATGTTTAAATGAAGGTCTTGTTCTGTTTATGTGCTGATATTTCTCTCTGGGAAAGACAAGTAACGGGAAAAGATTCTTTGGAAGGTGTGATGATCTCTGGTTTTGTGTTCTTCCTTGTGCTTACTTTGCTTTAGGAGTATGAGACAGTCTGACAGATCTGATGGAGCGCTGATTCCATCTCCTGGTCTCAGAAAGGAAAGTCAGAATTTAAGTTAGACCTTATTGCCACAGTGAAGCTCGCTAAGTCTCTTTCTCCTAAATATCAAAGCAGAGCCATAAGGAACTATAAAGAAAAAATATGTGAACTGTGTTTTTCCCCTAGAGTTTAAATGTGAAGTTGTACAAAGATTGGAAACTAATTAAACTGGTTGTGTGAATTTAGTTTAGGACCTTGGGTCCTAGGAGAAAATTTGACTTGTGTCGCTCTGAATTCAATTACATTTTCACACTGACTGACACAAGCAGACTTTGCTTCTTGTTGTCTTGCCCAAGTAACCATTTTCTGACTTTTCTCTTAAAACTAAGCTTCTACAGTGATGCAACAAATAACTTGTTTGAGTAGGTGTATGTCTGAAGGGTCTTAACTGAGTATCACATCATTTATTAAACTAACTGGAGATTCTGAAAGATGATGTTTTTTCTAAGCAGGAGAGGTATTTTAACATTTAATAAATACACTGTGGGAAATGTCTAGCTGATGGTCAGTCTTTGTTGCTGAACTGCAGTCAAGTCCTAGATGTGTCGTGCTGCTCTACAGAAGGATCACATGCAGAGTTCTTTTTCCCTGACTTGCTTGCTCAGCTTCAAAATTTAAGGTGCTGTTAAATAGGATCTCTTACAGTAAGTGTTGCTGGGGTTTTCAAACAGCTTTAAAAAGCTACCTCCCACCAACTCAAAGGGAGGAGATGCTTGTATCTGTAGATAAAGTCATCTGTGTCAGGGCAAGAAAAAGAGGATGGAGTGCACTGTTTTTAAGTGAACCAGGAAGATGGTCTTAACTAACTGGAAAAGCACTAGAATATTTTGGTATGATACTAAAATTGCTTTTGTACTGTGAGAGGGCTAGCTTATTGCATTTTTTACTTGAGGGGAGTGAAATATGGGAAAGGTGATCTGAAAATGTTATCTTGCTATCTTGATGTGTTTTGTAATGGATGATTTTGTCTTCATCTTGTAAGATGACTTTGAGAATCCCCTTCATTGCTATGGCATGCAAGTGTAGCTGGAAGAGCACTTGAAACTATCCAAGGTTTCTGATAGGAATTACCTTCTGCTTGTCTGACTCTTTCCACTCTTTCATATTTCTTATGGATTCCTGGTGACTTCTGTAATGGAAATTGCATGTGGCATGTCTTTCACACTCATGGGTTTATCAAGGTCAAGCTAACAAGTTCTCTTTTCCCAGCTTTTGACTTCATGTGACAACCTGTAGTAAGTCTTAGTCACTTCAGGCAGATGACTAGATGCATCCCACAAGACCAGGGATGCTTTGTTAGAGTGATAAAGTGGCTGTCAGACTGCTGGTGTTAAGTGCTGCTCAAAATACCCAAAAAATAATGGGGAACTGACACAAGAATTACGATAAAAGGGGAAAGGAAACTTCAGGTTGGACCCAAGCACTGCTAGGAGCTTGGTCACCTTATAAGGAGAACTGTACAATTCATTTGACTCAATGTCCAAATGGAGATCAGTGGTGTCCCTCAGAGATCAGTGCTGGGACTGATGCTTTTTAGTATCTTCATCATTGTGGGATTGAGTGCCCCTGCAGCAAGTTTGCAAATGACACCAAGCTGTGTGGTGTGGTCAACATACCTGAGGGACTTGATGCCATCCACAGGGACCTAAACAGGCTGGAGCAGTGGGCCCAGGTGAATCTCATGAGGTTCAACAAAGCCAAGTGTAAGGTCATGCACCTGGGTTCTGACAACTCCCATTATCAGTACAAGCTGGGGAATGTAAGGAAGGAGCACAGCTCTGCTGAAAAGGACTTTAGGGTATTTAAGTTCCTGTTCCTTAGCAGTATAGAAAGAAGTTAAAAGGCTTTATCAACTTGCAGGCTGTTCTCTCCCCCCCCGCAAAAAAATCTGTACTTCCTGTTCAATCTTTATCCTAAATCTTTATTAAGACTGTTCCCTTTCCTTTATGAAAGCTCAAGTAAATGCTCTCTTAGATACATTTCAAGAAAAATTCCTGTTTTGACTATTATGACAAAGACTTTACAGTTTCTTGTTTGCATCATTCTTTCTCCTTTGGATAGTTTAGATCAAATCAGCATAAAGATATTTCCCTTGTTTCTGGAAATTACTCCAGTTTGCCTTTACACTGAAATGTACAGCAACAAAATAAGCTCTACTTTGAAAGACTAAAGCTTCTAAGACCCATTTGTAAATGTCAGGTATCTGCAGATGATGTTGATGAACACAAGTACACAAAAATAAGCAGAAAGGCCAGAAAGAAAGGAGGCAGAGAGGACAGGCTAACAATACCAAAATAGCCTTCAAAGATCAAGAGGTTGAAGCTGAGACAGATGAATAACAATGGAACTATAAGTTGCTAGTGCAAAACAAGAAGAGAAATGGAGGCTATAAAGATGACAGTGACCCTCTTTTAAATTCCCTAGCTCTCAGAGTAGATTCTACTTGCAGTGTGTTGCTTTTATTCCCGTGCCAGTATTAGATACAGAGCAGAGGTGGCTCCTGAGTTTTCAGATGGAGTACAGGGAGGATGGTCACAGAGCAAAGCAATCTGTTTCTCCTGTCCTAAACTATCCTCCAATCTACCACAGAACTTGCTTTTACTCTGCTCAGTCAATGCCAGCAGTAGTACTCAAGGACTAAATTCTCACTTAATTGAGGAAGGCTGTAGGGCTTTACTGCTGTAATTGTTTAGCAGTTATTTTTCCTGAAGCTGCAATTATCACTGTCAATGCAATTCACTGGGTAATGGAGGAAGTCAGAGAAGTGTATGCTTCAAAAACTCTCAGGTGCTACTTATTAATGGCATTTATTTATGATGTTCCTACTCTGCTCCTCTGTTGTTCCAGGCAGAATTCAGAGTTCACCTTGGTTTAGACCACTAGCACATCTTTCATCTATGCATTTGAAGGAGTGAGTATTGGTGGATGAGGAAACAAATGCACAAGTTAAATAAGTGTAATTACAAAACAAAAGCAAGAAGTTTTAATTTCTTGGATCTAACACTGACAGGCATGTAGAACTGTTAGCAAATCCATGCTGGATTAGGTAAAGCTAAACCAGAAATGCCTGTGGGATTTAGGTCTCACCAAATCCAAGAGTTATTTGGCACTCAGTAATTTATACTGCTTCCATTTTTTCCCCTTTGTTCTCATCTGGAACATCGATCCAAGCCCTTGACTAGCAGCTGCTCCTAGGACAGGCACTCTGCACATTTCACCACAATCTCTGAGACCTTCTAATTTCAGAATCTAGTCAGTTATACTTTCCATTAAAATTCTGTGTATAAAGAGCTAATAAATGTTTCAGTACATTCTTCATAAAGTCATAAAATCAAACAGACCAGCAGGCTGTTTCTGTCTGTGGCCTGTAACCATCTGCAACATTCACTGATGTATTTACAACCACCTATAGGTAAGTGGCATACGCGGTATCCCCTCACGCTTGTATTAACCTCCTACAGCCCCTTGCAGAACGTTTCTCTGATACCAAGTTGGATCATAATTCTATTACTCAGAGGGTATGAATTTCCATTTTCTCTCTAGAAAACAGAAGATGTCTTTGTTTTTAGTAGCAGTTTATTGCTTTGTTGCTTCTGAACTGGAAGGACAGAAGAAAATTCTGTGCAGTGCATGAACATGTGCACTGCATAAACCTGCTACAAACATTCTGATAAAGATGAAAATACTGGGTAAGGAGTGTTTGCAACCTGTTAAAAAGGTTCAGTGGTGCAAAGGCAAATCTGTTACTAAATTTGCTGAAAAGAAAGAAAGAGTAGTGAGTTACCCAAGTAATTTCTGGGATTAGATTTGTAAAATACAGAGCTTTCCTGGTATAATTATTATGTACACCCTCTAATGCTCACTTAATACTGCAGTGTTAGATTCATGTAATAAACAGGTACATTCATGATGTAAAACAACTGTGGACAGAACTTGCTTGATGATTTGTGTTGATTTGAGGCTACTTTATGCTTATGCAAGGGTGCCATCAAGTGGTACAGGAGGAGAACTTGGTAAAGAACTGATCCTCTGGCTTAGATCTATTAAATAGAAGAGACAGTCTCATTAAGTGCCACTTTTTTAAAAACTGTAAATAACAAGGGACAAATATTGATAAACACCGCTGTAACACTGTGAGATCCTCCATACTTATTCCATTGCTTCTGGCCATGCTGGAGCTGATAAGCTTAGAAATGTCTAATTGGGGATTAATTTGGGGGATCTAGCAAAGAACATAGCTTCCATCAAGAAGCTATCTCAGCATCTCAAACTTTAGTACATTAATCCATATGTTACTTTGAGGAAAGATTTTACTGTTGTTTAGGTTTTTTTGTAGTTTTTGTTTTTTAATACCAAGGTAACCTGAGCACACACAAAGCAAAGAGCTGTTTAGGCTCTTTTATGCACGGTAAAATTACTACAAGTTGCCTGCCCCTAAGTGTCATTACAAGTATGATCCTAGGTGGTCAGAACATATGGGAAGTCTGCATCAGTGCACAGCATCACAGCTTCTCCAGCTCTAGATGAGTGGATGGTAAGACCAAGAGCAGCACACAGCAGATCTGCTAGTTCTAAGGCTTGTCTGGCTTACATAAGCTTTTAGCTTTTATATATATGTATATAAATATACATGCACCTATATAAATGCACAAACATAGTGCTTATGAAAGACCACTGCATGTTCAGTTCTGGTAGAGCTAAGTAGCAGATACCACCCTATGCAGAGCTTACTGCTGGTAATTGCCCTTGCTCCAGATTTTTACAGCATTTGTGTGATGCAGCTGAGATCAATGCAGCACAATTTTAATTGATTTCCTTTTGCCCCATCTTAATTGGAACTTTCTGGTATTTGCTGAACAAAACTGTAAAACTCTTGAGAGCGAGCATTCAGCATTTTAATACAGCCCTGCACCATGAATAGCAAGTCTACTTTGCTAACATTCGAGAGTCCTTAAAAGGACTGAGACAAAGATACCTTCCAGACACAAGGCGTGTTTCTATTAGGTAACCTTGAACTCTACTCTCAAGTTTTTCCCTGCTTTATACCTGTTGTAAAACACATGTCAACACTGCCTGCTTCCTTTGATGACAAAAACTAATGTTATGCAGTGAGATGAATAGTGTGGTTATTGGGTAATCCCAGCTGTATTCAAGCAGATGTTTCAAGTAACAGAATAGGGAAATGCCAAGGAAGGAGAACAGTAAGAGCAATAACTGACAGACTCCAAAAGAGTGGTGATGCATTGGCACAGGCTGCCCAGGGAGGTGGTGCACTCACTGCCTCTCGAGGTGTTCAAGAGACATGGAGACATGGCACTGAGAGATGTTTAGTAGGCATTATTGGTGGTAGAGGGACAGCTGGACTATATCATGGTTGTCCAACCTTTTGGCTTGCCTGGGGCACACTGAGCGAGCAGGAATTGTCTTGGGCCACATATAAAATATATATTGAATTTAAGGTATGTAAGTAACAAAACTTAATGTATTTTTATTAAAACAGAGCAACAAAAACATGAAACTAGTGGGATGATTGACCTTGTTTCTGTGAAACAAATTAATCAGGTTGTTTTGGTGGCAATGGTTGCAATTCTTGGTGAGTTCTGGGCAGGTATTTGTCAGATTCTTGATGAGATATTATTCTTCCTGTGCATCATCCCTGACAACAATTGTTCACAAATGTAAGTACTGCTAAAAAGTAATGACATGAATAAAGCATGACTGTGAAGCAAGGGATATTTTTTCTGGTAAGATAGGTTATAAAACACTCCGGTAAACTGGGATGACCAAATTTTTCTTTGAGATGAATGTCTGATTGCAACTCTATATGTTCCATTTGATAATCTGCAAGACGTATTTATGTTGAGTGAAAATGGAGTTGCAAATATACCAAAAATTGATTATTTTTTTGAAGTCTTGAAATGCATTCAGAAATTCCTCTATCAAAACAAAAAGCATGGCTGCATATTTGTCACTGTTCACAGGACTGTGTTGAGCCAATGTATCAAAATGCATAACATTATTTGCCATAACTTGAGCTTGCCATAACTTAAGTTTCACTTCAAATGCTGTTACTGTCTGAAACACAGCACAGATAAGATGATTTTCACCTTGAAGACACACATTTAACTCATTTAAGTGAGCAGTCAAATCCACCAAGAATACCAAATCTGTAAGCCGTTTTTAATCTTCATGTTCTGGCACAGATTTTACTCCAGATTACATAACGGACTTGATTTCATTTTGCAAAACATAAGACCTTTTAAAATAGAGTTCATTTCACTTTTAGCATAAATAAAGTTTTTGTTGGGATAACATAATTTTTGCAGTTCTGCTGTTAAGTCTTTCCTTTATTCATCAAATTTGGCAGTGTGTTTCTGCATGTTTCTTTTCAAATTGTAATCTTCGAAAGCTGATGTTATTTCCTTGCAAATTCAGCTTACTACCATATTATTTGCCTTGACAAAAAAGCACTCATCTATCCATTTTTTGTTAACACTCTTCCATCATCCAAGACTTTTTCCCTTTTTGGGTTCCATTTTCTTTTGAGACTGCATTAGGCAGCTTGAAGTATTAGTGTCGGCAGTCACTGCGTTTTGCTCAACAAGCGGCACAAGCACATGCCACGTGAAATACATGCAGGCTTCGAGGCAACTGAGTGTGTGATACGAGTGCAAGAGGAAGAATCAGCAACGCAGTGCACCCTCCCGGGTCCTGGGGCTGGGATGGGATGGGCTGCCCGGTGGGGCAGAGCTGCTGCCACGATGATGTGGCAGCATGGGGTGGCTGAACTGCAAGTGGTGCTGGGCTGCATGCAGCCTGTGGGCCATGGGTTGGACGTGCCTGCCGTAAGACTCGTGCTCCATGCCCTTCACCAGCTTCCTTGCCCTTCTTTGGATGTGCTTCAGGGACTCAAGGAGATTCTTGTAGGGACGGGCCCAAAACTGAACAGAGTACCTGAGGTGCTGAGTACAGACAGATGATCTCCTCCCTGCTCCTGCTGGCTTCACCCTTTCTGGTACAAGCCAGGATGCCATTGGTCTTCTTGGCCCCTGGTGGCTCATGTTCAGTCGGCTGCCAACTAACATCCCCAGATCCTTTCCCTCTGTGCAGCTTTCCAGCCACTCTGCCCCAAGCCTGTAGCGATGCATGGGGTTGTAACCAAAATGCAGGATTCGGCACTCAGCCTTGTTAAAGCTCATCCCCCTGGCCTCAGCCCACTGACCCAGCCTATGCAGATCCCTCTGTAAGGCCTTCCTAACCTCAAGTAGATCCAACACTTCCTCCCAACTTGGTGTCACCCGCAAGTGTAGCGAGGGTGCATTCAACTCCCTTGTCCTGGTGATTGAACACAAAGACACCTGGAGGACCACTGGGTATGCAGAAAGATGCTGTGAAGCCCCTGGGTTGAATAGAAAGGGTTTTGGAGGCCTCTGGGGCACCAAAATGAACTTGGGAGTCCTGTATGGAGCAGATGAGGACTCTGGAAATGCGTGGGATGCACTGAATGGCATGTGGAAGTGCCTGGACAGAACAAAAAAAATAAATGACGGGTCATTGGTGAGCACAGGAAAACACTCTGAGAACCCTGAGGCCAAAGGGAAAAGCACTTGGAGATCCCTGAGTGTGAAATGAAAGCAGTCAGAGGTGTGTTGGGCAAGCAAAATGAATTTGGAGGAACTTGTGTTGAACTGCAAGGCATTTGAGAGACAACTGCTAAGCACAGAAAGGCAACTGGAGGCCCCTCTGGTGCACCAAACTCATGATATTGTGCTTTTCCCTGGTGTTTGTCATGTTTAAGGCCCAGGCTCATCAAACACCCACTGTGAGTTCCCTGGGTGGAGAAAAACCTGTGGGTTTCACCTGCCAGCAGAGCCATTGCTCAGGGAGAGCCTCTGGGAGGTGGTGAGTGAGGGCTCACCTCTTCTGACTCCATCTCTTGTTCTTTCTTCTCTCTGCCTCTCCCACATGCCAGGCGCATCAGGTTTGGATGAAGAAAAAGCAGTAATGTCTAATGTTCAAGTTCCCACACTTTATTCACGTGGGCCCCTAGGATCTTTTCGTCCTGGTGTATCCAACCCCCTGCCCTGTAACCATGTACTACCATGGCTACAGCTGTGTCCCACTGTGCGACCCTGCCCCAAGACATGGGGTGAGTGCAGTGCTGTCAAACACTATGGCACTGTGCTTAATTTCTTAATTTAAAGAATTAAGAATTCTTAATTTAATAATTCTAATAAATGTAATAATTATTTAAGGAATTTAAATTTAAATTAAATTTAAGGAAATCATGCCAGTTTCCAAAGATTACAATTTGAAATGACATTTGTATGCCAAAACATGCTGCTAAATTTGATGTACATCAAGTAATACTTTGTGAAGACAAAATGGCAGAACTGAAAATGTCTCAACAAAATATTTAAAGTGAAAACTCAAATGCAGTCTGTCATAAAGGCTAGTTATGTAGTATCACATCTGACTGCTAAGAAATAAAAAATAAAAACCATACCCCTATGGTTTGTTAAGCGGTACACGGGAAGCAGGGCAGATATCGTGTCCTGATTTAAAGAAAATTGATTTTTCTAAAATCAGCTCTCCAGGCTATAGCCAGGGGAAATGAAGAAACTGGATTGTCTCTGGAAAAAAAAAAAAATATAGGAGAGTGAAGCTGCTAATTTCAAAGTTATGCTCTGGCAATAGACTGAAGTACTGACATTACAGATAAGGCTCCACTTGCCATTTTCACTTGTGGTATTGATAACTGATATAATGTCACTGAAGAAATGACTTCTTTGGTGCCACTGAAAGACAACAAAATCTCCGATTTGTACAAAGCAATAAGAAAATACATTAAAGGGATTTCCTTTAGACTTTGTCAGCATATCTGGTATATGTTGGTGCCCTGGTGATTGTAAAAAAAAAAAAAAAAAAAAAAAAAAAACACCTTAGGAAATTAATAGAAGATCATAGAATGGCTTGGGTTGGAAGGGGCCTCAAGGATTGCCAAGCTCCAACCCCCCTGCCACAGGCAGGGCTGCCAACCTCCACATCTAATACTAGGCCAGGCTGCCCAGGGCCCAAACCCGGCCTTGAACACCTCCAGGGATGGGGCATCCACAGCTTCTCTGAGCAGCCTGCGCCAGCACCTCACCGCTCTCATGATAACTTCACCCTGAAGAAGAAGCAGTTACCACAGCAGCTATCAGTTATCAAATTCATGTTTGATGAAATATCACTGCACCAGACAGCAAGAACATTCATGTGCAAAAGCTTTAAAAAATGGATAACGTCATGCAAATCGTCATCAAAGCTGTGAATTTCATAAAGTCCAGGGCACCGAACCGTCACCAATTCTAGGAGTTCCTTAAAAGAACGGATGCCCGCGCACTGCGGGCGGGGCGGGGCGGGGGCGGGGGCGAGGCGTGCGGCGGCGCCGGGCTGGAGTGCGTGAAGAGCAGCAAGCGCCGCGAGGCGAAGGGCGGCCCGGGCCCCGCCTCCCCGGTCGGCGTGTGCGTGTGCAAGAGCCGCTACTCGGTGTGCGGCAGCGACGGGCTCGCCTAAGGCAGCGGCCGGCAGCGTGCTCGCCCAGAGACGCGGCGAGCCCGCTGTCGGCCAGCGCGGTCGGTGTTCGCAGCACTTCTGACCAGGAGCTCCGTTTTCCCTTGCTTTTGCTTAGAGTCAGCACTCTGGAGACAAGTGGTTCTGCTGCCGAGCCTCCGCTCGGTATCCTGTTAGTGTGGGAGAATTCTTTGCTCCATGTACCCTGATAGCACGGCAGCAGGCCGTGTGGGCCACAGTGCGTGCAGTGCTAGGCTGCGGGTTGTCCACACCAGGACTAAATGAACCTCTTCTCCAGCCTTAATGATTCTATGATAATGCTCTCTAATATCCTGGAGTTTTATTCTCCTTATCAGCATTTATATGGAGCTGGAGACAGAAAAGCAGAAGAAGAGAGGAAATAGCACGACGATATCTCTGTCAAATAGATGAATCCTGCTTCCAGTGTTTAAAAGACTAAGGAAAAAATCAGGCTTTGCTGAGGCTCTTAACTGGCTTCTTCTGAGGTGTTGCTTCTCCCACGCTGCTCACAGACTTCCTGCCTAGATAAGCTTGAGTGACTGCAGTGCTGTTTGCAGGATAATTTGCTGCCTGGTCTTTTTTGTTGTTCACAGGACTGTTCTTAGAAAGCTACTTCCCAATAATGTATTATTGAAGCGATATGCTTGGAAGCATCTCTGTTTATGTATATGAACTTCTAGAATGGCCCTGAAGTGAGGCTAACAGTCTCTACAGCCAATGAAGCTACTGTGCAAGGACTCAGAGCATCAG
Source organism: Numida meleagris (assembly GCF_002078875.1). Lineage (NCBI taxonomy): Eukaryota > Metazoa > Chordata > Aves > Galliformes > Numididae > Numida > Numida meleagris. The sequence continues at coordinate 54,441,587 of NC_034412.1, forward strand.
GGCTAACGGGTTAGAAATCTGAATGGTGGAGAAGTGGAACCTCATAGTAGCAGGGTGGAAGTCGCCCACTTCTGCCTTAGAAAGAATGGAGATTAATTCAATTAAAATGTAATTTCATTTACCTTCTTTTCCTTTTATCTGCCCTTCGGTCGTTTTATTCCAACACACAAGGCCTCCCCAATTTTCAAACTGATTTTGTAACAATTAATTGAACAATTAACTGCAAACTCACTTAGTAATTATCAAGTGCATTAATTACGCAAGTATCTGCAGATCTAAGATATTAAATTGAGAATGTGGGTATAACAAGGCACTGCTTGGATATTACAGGATTCTGTTCAAGTTCTGCACTTGAACTAAATATTTGATAGGCAAATGGTTAGGATTAGATTTCCTTTCCCTGAACTCAGGTTCGTTTTGTCTGAACTGCATTGTAGAATAGACCTGGACAGGCTGGAGAGTTGGTCAGAGAGGAACCTCGTGAGGCTCAACAAGGGCAGTGCAGAATCCTGAACCTAGGGAATAACTATGTACACCAGTGCAAGCTGGGGGCTGACCTGCTGGAGAGGAGCCCTGCAGAGGAAGGACCTGGTGTCCCGGTGGACAACAGGTTGGCCATGAGCCAGCAGTGTGGTCCTGTGGCCAAGAAGACCAGTGGGATTCTGGGCTACATTAGATGGAGAGTTGGCCGCAGATCGAGGGAGGTGATCCTCCCCCTCTACTCTGCCCTGGTGAAGCCACATCTGGATTGCTGTGTCTGTTTCAGGGCTCCCATGTTCAAGGAAGATAGGGCTGTCCTACAGAGACAGTCCAGTAGAGGGCCACAAAGACGATCAGGGCCTGGAGCACCTCCTTTATGAGAAAAGGCTGGGACTGTTCAGCCTGCAGAAGAGAAGGCTGAGAGGGAATATTATCAATGCTCATAAGTATCTAATTGGGTGGGAGTCAAGTGAATGGGGCCAGGCTCTTCTTGGTGGTGCCCAGCAACAGAACAATGGGCACTGGGCACAAACTGGAATACAGGACGTTTCATATGAACATTACGGAAAAACTTCTTTACTTTGAGGCTGACAGACCATGCAAACAAGCTGCCCAGAGGGGCTGTGAAGTCTCTTCTGGAGGTATTCAAAAACACCTGGATGCTTTTCTGTGGAACCTGCTTTAGCATGGGAGTTGGATGTGACCAAGGAGGAGACTCCAAAGGAAGATCTGCCGATGGATGCGGATGAGATGGACGATGCCAAGATGCAGCTGCAGTGTGGTTTGTGGTTCTCAACAGGATACAGATGCAGATCCAAGTGGTGAATGCATTTTCTTGCTGCTTGTACAAAGGCCTGTGAGTCCATAAGCTTCATCCATAACTTCATGACTCCCCCAGAGTTCATCCTGGAGGCTTTGCTCTGCTCTGTGCTGTGTGTCCCTGCACTGGGACCCCCGCTGCATACGAGGATTGCTGAGCTTGCACCCCCATTGTACCAGGACCCAAAAAATTGTTCTGGGTCCCCAAGAACTGTACTGTAACCTCCCACTACACAACAAGAGCTGCCCACATTGTACTGGGAAGATTCCATTCCACACCAGGACCTCCCCTGCTATGGGTCACCCAAAACTGCTCTGAGATCCCACACAGAATGCAGAGGGAGCCCCGAGAACTACGTCCTTGAGCAAAAGCAGTCCCTTGAGTGGGTTTGCCTTCTCCTCATGGAGGTGCAACTCATATGCGTCCTTCTCAGCCAGTTGCCTGCGTGAACTATGGGGACCTCATCTTGTGTTCCATAGGAAGGTCTTTTGAGCAAGAAATATAAAGCTATGGCTGTAAGGCCAAAACACGAGTCACAGAGAGACACTAGAGGCCCCCCTACACCAATTCATCAGTTAATGAGTCCTCCCAAAGGAACAAAGGTGCTTCAAGCCCCAGAGCAAGGTAAAGAGACTCAAGGGAATGAAGGGTAGAGACTGCAATGTTGTCCTTCCTCTCCTTTTCTCATTTCAGGGGCCCACCAACATGTCACCAACCATGCATGTCAGAAAGCCCCTGTACTTTGCTGCCCAACAAGCATCAGGTCTTAAGACATTCTGTCCCAAAGGAATCTGGGGCCCCACACAGGAAATGCCTGCAAAGTGGCAGGAGGCAGAGGAAGAAAATCTTGGCCCAGGTAGGGAAAAAAGAAAGCAGACAGCTCCCTTTTTCTTGTTTCCCTGCTCCTGTAGGAAACCAACACAGCTCTTGAGTTAACCAGGCTGTGTAACTGGCCCTTGCTGTCAATGGCTGTATATTGGGCCACGAGGGGAGGGCCACCAAAATGGTGCCAGCGCTAAGGGGCTGCTGACCAGCAAGAAGTGGTGGAAGCCCTGGGGTGGGTGGTACTGAGGGGCTGGCAGTGCTTCTTCATTCAAGCCAAGCACCAAAGAGTGGCTTTTGTCAGTCAAATCAGAGATCTCCATGTGCCATTTTAAGCTTAACTAAATGGCACACTGCTAGGTTTTGAGTGTTTTGGAGCACAGCCCCTGGGGTTCCAACCCAGGCCCTTTATATAGAATCTTCCATAATCAAATAGCTGAAGCAAGGCTGTACGCTGACCATGAATATCACCACAAGTTTTCAGCAGTACCTCTAGTTCCAGAACAGACCAGCTAAGAAATATTTCCTATGACTTCATGCATGAGCCTCTAACTTCTTCTGTCATCTGAACATCATTACCAGGATGACATCCTCATACTTCCAGCAGCCGGGTGATAAAGCTGTCCACATTCAGCTCCCTGTCTGCCATTTTGTGGCCACCACACTCGGGGAAGAGGGAAGAAAGAGAGTGGGAAGAGGGCAGAATATGCATAGGACAACAGCTGTGTTTGGAAACCTGCTCTTGCCTGTGTCAGCAGAGACCCTGAGTGTGCCAAGACACTGATGCAATAGCGCTCTGCCCCACTGAGCGTGGGCACAGCACTGAAGATGTGCATTGGTCAGGGAGTGCCCAGGCACTGCTCCTGTGCTGGCACAGATCCTCCTCACTGAGCATTTTGGGGTACTGCCCACAGCCCCTGGGGCTCCAGCCCAGGCCCCAGGGGGAGGCAGCCCTGCAGCAAAGGGATGGCCATGGGAGCAGCAGGCTGAGAAATCCGTCTCCCCAGGCTATGCCTCCCTGCCAAGACCTTCCCCACTTGCTGGGTGCCCACAAAATCATTGTGACATGACAGAGCCATCAGTGACTGCACCGTGGGGCAGCTGGTGTGCTACCAGATACTGAGACTAGGGAAGGTGCAGCACAGCGCTCAACATGGGGATCTCCCATGTTGAAGGAGATGGAGGAAGGTGAGTGATACAGGTCAGGCCGGCCCAACGGTGCAAGACTGCTGCGACCAGAGGCCTGCGACTCATGTCTCTAATGCACGGGACAAGGAATACCAGCCCCTTTGGCCCCTGTCCCTTTCATCATGCCCCCTGCCCTGTCGTTTTCAGAAGATGAGCCATCCACCTCCAGCCTTCTCGGGGACTCACAGCTACAACAGGAATACCTACAGTATCTGTGAGGACCTATACCGGTTGGAAGCAAACGTCATCCTGATGCGGAAGGTCATAAGGAGACTGCTCCTAAGCTACCCAAAAGCTGGCAGGACCAACGGAAAGAAGAGAAAGTGGAGAGATGTGGAAGAGGAGGAGCGTCATTCTCCACCTGTGTACCCAACCAGAGCTCCGAAGAGCTTCTGGGAGGGAATCAGGATTGTTCTACGTGAATAAAGTGTGGGAACTTGAACATTAGACATTACTGCTTTGTCTTCATCCAAACCTGATGTGCCTGGCACGTGGGAGAGGCAGAGAGGAGAAAGAACAAGAGATGGAGTCAGAAGAGGTGAGCCCTCACTCACCACCTCCCAGAGGCTCTCCCTGAGCAATGGCTCTGCTGGCAGGTGAAACCCACAGGTTTTTCTCCACCCAGGGAACTCACAGTGGGTGTTTGATGAGCCTGGGCCTTAAACATGA